>NW_026969099.1:0-55000 GCF_028390025.1 Pseudophryne corroboree
CTGCATCCTTGCTGCTTTCTCATGTGGAAGTCTGTTTAATATGAAAACAAGGTGATATCTAATTAGCACACAGGTAAGGAATTAAGAAAATCTTTATTTAAGGGTGAAGATGTTTCTCACAAAATCGTTGCCCCAATGCATCATTGAAATTCAAGCTGGAAATATGATTTTAATATATCACTTGTACATTTTGTATTGCTCTTCTGGTGACAATGTAGTTTGTTTTTGTCAATTACCATTTTAATAATAGGGTAAAGAAAATGAAGTGGATTTTTGAAAGAAACCAATACTGTCAATATACTATTAAAACAAATTAAAATGGTAAAAGTTATTGTACTTTAAGTAAAAATAAAAGAGACAAAATATCAATCCCAGTTTTGGATTACTTTAATTAACAAAAAAAATGCATATAGCAGAGGATAGTTTCAATCTGCCTACCTCTGGGTTATGGGCCCAGCATGCTTCCATTGCAGTACTCTGCTGCACATGTAAGTGCAAGAGATCCTGAAGCACTCACTCATCATGGGAAAGTACCAATGTGTTTCTTCGTTGGTTGATGGAAGAAACATCTTACAAAAACTCTCTAGATTATTGACTTTTTAAAGTTTTTCTAGGAAACGTTTTAGATGAATGCTTATAAGCCTTTGTCAGTATGGTCTTTTGCAAAGTGTCTCTGTGGCGCAATCAGTTAGTTTGTACGGCTATTAACCATAAGGTTGGTGGTTCAATCCCACCCAGGGACCTAATTGACCTTGTTATCAGATTTTGGTGATCTTTAAGTAGACAAGTCAAAATTTCAAACCCCCTGTTATGGTGTAGGGTACCTGGCCTTCTCTGATGTAATCAGAGTTAGATTTGATTCAGTGATTTTATAAAAACAGCTAGGAAGCACAATTTAGCAGTGGGTTGCAGAGAAAAAAAATATGCTGGCAGAAAAATCCAATTGAGTGATTAAACAGCTCTTCATTTTCTGGCTTTATTTTTATGCTAACAAATTTGTTCTCTGAAAAGTGTCCACAAAGCCAAGTCTCTGATTAACACCTTTGTAAGGATGGTTTTTCACCTATTACTAAATTAAACTTGCTTCATTGGAAAGGCAGCAAGATGTATCCTCATTTCAATGTCTACTGAAATAATACAGGTTGACACCAGGAAACATTAACGCCACTGCATCCTTGCTGCTTTCTCATGTGGAAGTCTGTTTAATGTGAAAACAAGGTGATATCTAATTAGCACACAGGTAAGGAATTAAGAAAATCTTTATTTAAGGGTGAAGATGTTTCTCACAAAATTGTTGACCCAATGCATCATTGAAATTCAAGCTGGAAAGATGATTTTAATATATCACTTGTACATTTTGTATTGCTCTTCTGGTGACAATGTAGTTTGTTTTTGTCAATTACCATTTTAATAATAGGGTAAAGAAAATGAAGTGGATTTTTGAAAGAAAACAATACTGTCAATATACTATTAAAACAAATTAAAATGGTAAAAGTTATTGTACTTTAAGTAAAAATAAAAGAGACAAAATATCAATCCCAGTTTTGGATTACTTTAATTAACAAAAAAAATGCATATAGCAGAGGATAGTTTCAATCTGCCTACCTCTGGGTTATGGGCCCAGCATGCTTCCATTGCAGTACTCTGCTGCACATGTAAGTGCAAGAGATCCTGAACCACTCACTCATCATGGGAAAGTACCAATGTGTTTCTTCGTTGGTTGATGGAAGAAACATCTTACAAAAACTCTCTAGATTATTGACTTTTTAAAGTTTTTCAAGGAAACGTTTTAGATGAATGCTTATTAGCCTTTGTCAGTATGGTCTTATGCAAAGTGTCTCTGTGGCGCAATCAGTTAGTATGTACGGCTATTAACCATAAGGTTGGTGGTTCAATCCCTCCCAGGGACCTAATGGACCTTGTTATCAGATTTTGGTGATCTTTAAGTAGACAAGTCAAAATGTCAAACCCCCTGTTATGGTGTAGGGTACCTGGCCTTCTCTGATGTAATCAGAGTTAGATTTGATTCAGTGATTTTATAAAAACAGCTAGGAAGCACAATTTAGCAGTGGGTTGCAGAGAAAAAAAATATGCTGGCAGAAAAATCCAATTGAGTGATTAAACAGCTCTTCATTTTCTGGCTTTATTTTTATGCTAACAAATTTGTTCTCTGAAAAGTGTCCACAAAGCCAAGTCTCTGATTAACACCTTTGTAAGGATGGTTTTTCACCTATTACTAAATTAAACTTGCTTCATTGGAAAGGCAGCAAGATGTATCCTCATTTCAATGTCTACTGAAATAATACAGGTTGACACCAGGAAACATTAACGCCACTGCATCCTTGCTGCTTTCTCATGTGGAAGTCTGTTTAATGTGAAAACAAGGTGATATCTAATTAGCACACAGGTAAGGAATTAAGAAAATCTTTATTTAAGGGTGAAGATGTTTCTCACAAAATTGTTGACCCAATGCATCATTGAAATTCAAGCTGGAAAGATGATTTTAATATATCACTTGTACATTTTGTATTGCTCTTCTGGTGACAATGTAGTTTGTTTTTGTCAATTACCATTTTAATAATAGGGTAAAGAAAATGAAGTGGATTTTTGAAAGAAAACAATACTGTCAATATACTATTAAAACAAATTAAAATGGTAAAAGTTATTGTACTTTAAGTAAAAATAAAAGAGACAAAATATCAATCCCAGTTTTGGATTACTTTAATTAACAAAAAAAAATGCATATAGCAGAGGATAGTTTCAATCTGCCTACCTCTGGGTTATGGGCCCAGCATGCTTCCATTGCAGTACACTGCTGCACATGTAAGTGCAAGAGATCCTGAAGCACTCACTCATCATGGGAAAGTACCAATGTGTTTCTTCGTTGGTTGATCTAAGAAACATCTTACAAAAACTCTCCAGATTATTGACTTTTTAAAGTTTTTCTAGGAAACGTTCTAGATGAATGCTTATTAGCCTTTGTCAGTATGCACTTTTGCAAAGTGTCTCTGTGGCGCAATCAGTTAGTGTGTTTGGCTACTAACCAAAAGGTTGCTTGTTCAATCCAACCCAGGGACGTAATTGACCTTGTGATCAGGTTTTGGTGATCTTTAAGTAGACTAGTCAAAATTTCAACCTCTCTCTTATGATGTAGGTTACCTGGCCTTCTCTGATGTAATCAGAGTTAGATTTGATTAAGTGATTTTATAAAAAACAGCTAGGAAGCACAATTTAGCAGTGGGTTGCAGAGAAAAAAAATATGCTGGCAGAAAAATCCAATTGAGTGATTAAACAGCTCTTCATTTTCTGGCTTTATTTTTATGCTAACAAATTTGTTCTCTGAAAAGTGTCCACAAAGCCAAGTCTCTGATTAACACCTTTGTAGGGATGGTTTTTCACCTATTACTAAATTAAACTTGCTTCATTGGAAAGGCAGCAAGATGTATCCTCATTTCAATGTCTACTGAAATAATACAGGTTGACACCAGGAAACATTAACGCCACTGCATCCTTGCTGCTTTCTCATGTGGAAGTCTGTTTAATATGAAAACAAGGTGATATCTAATTAGCACACAGGTAAGGAATTAAGAAAATCTTTATTTAAGGGTGAAGATGTTTCTCACAAAATCGTTGCCCCAATGCATCATTGAAATTCAAGCTGGAAATATGATTTTAATATATCACTTGTACATTTTGTATTGCTCTTCTGGTGACAATGTAGTTTGTTTTTGTCAATTACCATTTTAATAATAGGGTAAAGAAAATGAAGTGGATTTTTGAAAGAAACCAATACTGTCAATATACTATTAAAACAAATTAAAATGGAAAAAGTTATTGTACTTTAAGTAAAAATAAAAGAGACAAAATATCAATCCCAGTTTTGGATTACTTTAATTAACAAAAAAAATGCATATAGCAGAGGATAGTTTCAATCTGCCTACCTCTGGGTTATGGGCCCAGCATGCTTCCATTGCAGTACTCTGCTGCACATGTAAGTGCAAGAGATCCTGAAGCACTCACTCATCATGGGAAAGTACCAATGTGTTTCTTCGTTGGTTGATGGAAGAAACATCTTACAAAAACTCTCTAGATTATTGACTTTTTAAAGTTTTTCTAGGAAACGTTTTAGATGAATGCTTATAAGCCTTTGTCAGTATGGTCTTTTGCAAAGTGTCTCTGTGGCGCAATCAGTTAGTATGTACGGCTATTAACCATAAGGTTGGTGGTTCAATCCCACCCAGGGACCTAATTGACCTTGTTATCAGATTTTGGTGATCTTTAAGTAGACAAGTCAAAATTTCAAACCCCCTGTTATGGTGTAGGGTACCTGGCCTTCTCTGATGTAATCAGAGTTAGATTTGATTCAGTGATTTTATAAAAACAGCTAGGAAGCACAATTTAGCAGTGGGTTGCAGAGAAAAAAAATATGCTGGCAGAAAAATCCAATTGAGTGATTAAACAGCTCTTCATTTTCTGGCTTTATTTTTATGCTAACAAATTTGTTCTCTGAAAAGTGTCCACAAAGCCAAGTCTCTGATTAACACCTTTGTAAGGATGGTTTTTCACCTATTACTAAATTAAACTTGCTTCATTGGAAAGGCAGCAAGATGTATCCTCATTTCAATGTCTACTGAAATAATACAGGTTGACACCAGGAAACATTAACGCCACTGCATCCTTGCTGCTTTCTCATGTGGAAGTCTGTTTAATGTGAAAACAAGGTGATATCTAATTAGCACACAGGTAAGGAATTAAGAAAATCTTTATTTAAGGGTGAAGATGTTTCTCACAAAATTGTTGACCCAATGCATCATTGAAATTCAAGCTGGAAAGATGATTTTAATATATCACTTGTACATTTTGTATTGCTCTTCTGGTGACAATGTAGTTTGTTTTTGTCAATTACCATTTTAATAATAGGGTAAAGAAAATGAAGTGGATTTTTGAAAGAAAACAATACTGTCAATATACTATTAAAACAAATTAAAATGGTAAAAGTTATTGTACTTTAAGTAAAAATAAAAGAGACAAAATATCAATCCCAGTTTTGGATTACTTTAATTAACAAAAAAAATGCATATAGCAGAGGATAGTTTCAATCTGCCTACCTCTGGGTTATGGGCCCAGCATGCTTCCATTGCAGTACTCTGCTGCACATGTAAGTGCAAGAGATCCTGAACCACTCACTCATCATGGGAAAGTACCAATGTGTTTCTTCGTTGGTTGATGGAAGAAACATCTTACAAAAACTCTCTAGATTATTGACTTTTTAAAGTTTTTCTAGGAAACGTTTTAGATGAATGCTTATTAGCCTTTGTCAGTATGGTCTTATGCAAAGTGTCTCTGTGGCGCAATCAGTTAGTATGTACGGCTATTAACCATAAGGTTGGTGGTTCAATCCCTCCCAGGGACCTAATGGACCTTGTTATCAGATTTTGGTGATCTTTAAGTAGACAAGTCAAAATGTCAAACCCCCTGTTATGGTGTAGGGTACCTGGCCTTCTCTGATGTAATCAGAGTTAGATTTGATTCAGTGATTTTATAAAAACAGCTAGGAAGCACAATTTAGCAGTGGGTTGCAGAGTAAAAAAAATATATGCTGGCAGAAAAATCCAATTGAGTGATTAAACAGCTCTTCATTTTCTGGCTTTATTTTTATGCTAACAAATTTGTTCTCTGAAAAGTGTCCACAAAGCCAAGTCTCTGATTAACACCTTTGTAAGGATGGTTTTTCACCTATTACTAAATTAAACTTGCTTCATTGGAAAGGCAGCAAGATGCATCCTCATTTCAATGTCTACTGAAATAATACAAGTTGACACCAGGAAACATTAACGCCACTGCATCCTTGCTGCTTTCTCATGTGGAAGTCTGTTTAATATGAAAACAAGGTGATATCTAATTAGCACACAGGTAAGGAATTAAGAAAATCTTTATTTAAGGGTGAAGATGTTTCTCACAAAATCGTTGCCCCAATGCATCATTGAAATTCAAGCTGGAAATATGATTTTAATATATCACTTGTACATTTTGTATTGCTCTTCTGGTGACAATGTAGTTTGTTTTTGTCAATTACCATTTTAATAATAGGGTAAAGAAAATGAAGTGGATTTTTGAAAGAAAACAATACTGTCAATATACTATTAAAACAAATTAAAATGGTAAAAGTTATTGTACTTTAAGTAAAAATAAAAGAGACAAAATATCAATCCCAGTTTTGGATTACTTTAATTAACAAAAAAAATGCATATAGCAGAGGATAGTTTCAATCTGCCTACCTCTGGGTTATGGGCCCAGCATGCTTCCATTGCAGTACTCTGCTGCACATGTAAGTGCAAGAGATCCTGAAGCACTCACTCATCATGGGAAAGTACCAATGTGTTTCTTCGTTGGTTGATGGAAGAAACATCTTACAAAAACTCTCTAGATTATTGATTTTTTAAAGTTTTTCTAGGAAACGTTTTAGATGAATGCTTATAAGCCTTTGTCAGTATGGTCTTTTGCAAAGTGTCTCTGTGGCGCAATCAGTTAGTATGTACGGCTATTAACCATAAGGTTGGTGGTTCAATCCCACCCAGGGACCTAATTGACCTTGTTATCAGATTTTGGTGATCTTTAAGTAGACAAGTCAAAATTTCAAACCCCCTGTTATGGTGTAGGGTACCTGGCCTTCTCTGATGTAATCAGAGTTAGATTTGATTCAGTGATTTTATAAAAACAGCTAGGAAGCACAATTTAGCAGTGGGTTGCAGAGAAAAAAAATATGCTGGCAGAAAAATCCAATTGAGTGATTAAACAGCTCTTCATTTTCTGGCTTTATTTTTATGCTAACAAATTTGTTCTCTGAAAAGTGTCCACAAAGCCAAGTCTCTGATTAACACCTTTGTAAGGATGGTTTTTCACCTATTACTAAATTAAACTTGCTTCATTGGAAAGGCAGCAAGATGTATCCTCATTTCAATGTCTACTGAAATAATACAGGTTGACACCAGGAAACATTAACGCCACTGCATCCTTGCTGCTTTCTCATGTGGAAGTCTGTTTAATGTGAAAACAAGGTGATATCTAATTAGCACACAGGTAAGGAATTAAGAAAATCTTTATTTAAGGGTGAAGATGTTTCTCACAAAATTGTTGACCCAATGCATCATTGAAATTCAAGCTGGAAAGATGATTTTAATATATCACTTGTACATTTTGTATTGCTCTTCTGGTGACAATGTAGTTTGTTTTTGTCAATTACCATTTTAATAATAGGGTAAAGAAAATGAAGTGGATTTTTGAAAGAAAACAATACTGTCAATATACTATTAAAACAAATTAAAATGGTAAAAGTTATTGTACTTTAAGTAAAAATAAAAGAGACAAAATATCAATCCCAGTTTTGGATTACTTTAATTAACAAAAAAAATGCATATAGCAGAGGATAGTTTCAATCTGCCTACCTCTGGGTTATGGGCCCAGCATGCTTCCATTGCAGTACTCTGCTGCACATGTAAGTGCAAGAGATCCTGAACCACTCACTCATCATGGGAAAGTACCAATGTGTTTCTTCGTTGGTTGATGGAAGAAACATCTTACAAAAACTCTCTAGATTATTGACTTTTTAAAGTTTTTCTAGGAAACGTTTTAGATGAATGCTTATTAGCCTTTGTCAGTATGGTCTTATGCAAAGTGTCTCTGTGGCGCAATCAGTTAGTATGTACGGCTATTAACCATAAGGTTGGTGGTTCAATCCCTCCCAGGGACCTAATGGACCTTGTTATCAGATTTTGGTGATCTTTAAGTAGACAAGTCAAAATGTCAAACCCCCTGTTATGGTGTAGGGTACCTGGCCTTCTCTGATGTAATCAGAGTTAGATTTGATTCAGTGATTTTATAAAAACAGCTAGGAAGCACAATTTAGCAGTGGGTTGCAGAGAAAAAAAATATGCTGGCAGAAAAATCCAATTGAGTGATTAAACAGCTCTTCATTTTCTGGCTTTATTTTTATGCTAACAAATTTGTTCTCTGAAAAGTGTCCACAAAGCCAAGTCTCTGATTAACACCTTTGTAAGGATGGTTTTTCACCTATTACTAAATTAAACTTGCTTCATTGGAAAGGCAGCAAGATGTATCCTCATTTCAATGTCTACTGAAATAATACAGGTTGACACCAGGAAACATTAACGCCACTGCATCCTTGCTGCTTTCTCATGTGGAAGTCTGTTTAATGTGAAAACAAGGTGATATCTAATTAGCACACAGGTAAGGAATTAAGAAAATCTTTATTTAAGGGTGAAGATGTTTCTCACAAAATTGTTGACCCAATGCATCATTGAAATTCAAGCTGGAAAGATGATTTTAATATATCACTTGTACATTTTGTATTGCTCTTCTGGTGACAATGTAGTTTGTTTTTGTCAATTACCATTTTAATAATAGGGTAAAGAAAATGAAGTGGATTTTTGAAAGAAAACAATACTGTCAATATACTATTAAAACAAATTAAAATGGTAAAAGTTATTGTACTTTAAGTAAAAATAAAAGAGACAAAATATCAATCCCAGTTTTGGATTACTTTAATTAACAAAAAAAAATGCATATAGCAGAGGATAGTTTCAATCTGCCTACCTCTGGGTTATGGGCCCAGCATGCTTCCATTGCAGTACACTGCTGCACATGTAAGTGCAAGAGATCCTGAAGCACTCACTCATCATGGGAAAGTACCAATGTGTTTCTTCGTTGGTTGATCTAAGAAACATCTTACAAAAACTCTCCAGATTATTGACTTTTTAAAGTTTTTCTAGGAAACGTTCTAGATGAATGCTTATTAGCCTTTGTCAGTATGCACTTTTGCAAAGTGTCTCTGTGGCGCAATCAGTTAGTGTGTTTGGCTACTAACCAAAAGGTTGGTGGTTCAATCCAACCCAGGGACGTAATTGACCTTGTGATCAGGTTTTGGTGATCTTTAAGTAGACTAGTCAAAATTTCAACCTCTCTCTTATGATGTAGGTTACCTGGCCTTCTCTGATGTAATCAGAGTTAGATTTGATTAAGTGATTTTATAAAAAACAGCTAGGAAGCACAATTTAGCAGTGGGTTGCAGAGAAAAAAAATATGCTGGCAGAAAAATCCAATTGAGTGATTAAACAGCTCTTCATTTTCTGGCTTTATTTTTATGCTAACAAATTTGTTCTCTGAAAAGTGTCCACAAAGCCAAGTCTCTGATTAACACCTTTGTAGGGATGGTTTTTCACCTATTACTAAATTAAACTTGCTTCATTGGAAAGGCAGCAAGATGTATCCTCATTTCAATGTCTACTGAAATAATACAGGTTGACACCAGGAAACATTAACGCCACTGCATCCTTGCTGCTTTCTCATGTGGAAGTCTGTTTAATATGAAAACAAGGTGATATCTAATTAGCACACAGGTAAGGAATTAAGAAAATCTTTATTTAAGGGTGAAGATGTTTCTCACAAAATCGTTGCCCCAATGCATCATTGAAATTCAAGCTGGAAATATGATTTTAATATATCACTTGTACATTTTGTATTGCTCTTCTGGTGACAATGTAGTTTGTTTTTGTCAATTACCATTTTAATAATAGGGTAAAGAAAATGAAGTGGATTTTTGAAAGAAACCAATACTGTCAATATACTATTAAAACAAATTAAAATGGAAAAAGTTATTGTACTTTAAGTAAAAATAAAAGAGACAAAATATCAATCCCAGTTTTGGATTACTTTAATTAACAAAAAAAATGCATATAGCAGAGGATAGTTTCAATCTGCCTACCTCTGGGTTATGGGCCCAGCATGCTTCCATTGCAGTACTCTGCTGCACATGTAAGTGCAAGAGATCCTGAAGCACTCACTCATCATGGGAAAGTACCAATGTGTTTCTTCGTTGGTTGATGGAAGAAACATCTTACAAAAACTCTCTAGATTATTGACTTTTTAAAGTTTTTCTAGGAAACGTTTTAGATGAATGCTTATAAGCCTTTGTCAGTATGGTCTTTTGCAAAGTGTCTCTGTGGCGCAATCAGTTAGTATGTACGGCTATTAACCATAAGGTTGGTGGTTCAATCCCACCCAGGGACCTAATTGACCTTGTTATCAGATTTTGGTGATCTTTAAGTAGACAAGTCAAAATTTCAAACCCCCTGTTATGGTGTAGGGTACCTGGCCTTCTCTGATGTAATCAGAGTTAGATTTGATTCAGTGATTTTATAAAAACAGCTAGGAAGCACAATTTAGCAGTGGGTTGCAGAGAAAAAAAATATGCTGGCAGAAAAATCCAATTGAGTGATTAAACAGCTCTTCATTTTCTGGCTTTATTTTTATGCTAACAAATTTGTTCTCTGAAAAGTGTCCACAAAGCCAAGTCTCTGATTAACACCTTTGTAAGGATGGTTTTTCACCTATTACTAAATTAAACTTGCTTCATTGGAAAGGCAGCAAGATGTATCCTCATTTCAATGTCTACTGAAATAATACAGGTTGACACCAGGAAACATTAACGCCACTGCATCCTTGCTGCTTTCTCATGTGGAAGTCTGTTTAATGTGAAAACAAGGTGATATCTAATTAGCACACAGGTAAGGAATTAAGAAAATCTTTATTTAAGGGTGAAGATGTTTCTCACAAAATTGTTGACCCAATGCATCATTGAAATTCAAGCTGGAAAGATGATTTTAATATATCACTTGTACATTTTGTATTGCTCTTCTGGTGACAATGTAGTTTGTTTTTGTCAATTACCATTTTAATAATAGGGTAAAGAAAATGAAGTGGATTTTTGAAAGAAAACAATACTGTCAATATACTATTAAAACAAATTAAAATGGTAAAAGTTATTGTACTTTAAGTAAAAATAAAAGAGACAAAATATCAATCCCAGTTTTGGATTACTTTAATTAACAAAAAAAATGCATATAGCAGAGGATAGTTTCAATCTGCCTACCTCTGGGTTATGGGCCCAGCATGCTTCCATTGCAGTACTCTGCTGCACATGTAAGTGCAAGAGATCCTGAACCACTCACTCATCATGGGAAAGTACCAATGTGTTTCTTCGTTGGTTGATGGAAGAAACATCTTACAAAAACTCTCTAGATTATTGACTTTTTAAAGTTTTTCTAGGAAACGTTTTAGATGAATGCTTATTAGCCTTTGTCAGTATGGTCTTATGCAAAGTGTCTCTGTGGCGCAATCAGTTAGTATGTACGGCTATTAACCATAAGGTTGGTGGTTCAATCCCTCCCAGGGACCTAATGGACCTTGTTATCAGATTTTGGTGATCTTTAAGTAGACAAGTCAAAATGTCAAACCCCCTGTTATGGTGTAGGGTACCTGGCCTTCTCTGATGTAATCAGAGTTAGATTTGATTCAGTGATTTTATAAAAACAGCTAGGAAGCACAATTTAGCAGTGGGTTGCAGAGAAAAAAAATATGCTGGCAGAAAAATCCAATTGAGTGATTAAACAGCTCTTCATTTTCTGGCTTTATTTTTATGCTAACAAATTTGTTCTCTGAAAAGTGTCCACAAAGCCAAGTCTCTGATTAACACCTTTGTAAGGATGGTTTTTCACCTATTACTAAATTAAACTTGCTTCATTGGAAAGGCAGCAAGATGTATCCTCATTTCAATGTCTACTGAAATAATACAGGTTGACACCAGGAAACATTAACGCCACTGCATCCTTGCTGCTTTCTCATGTGGAAGTCTGTTTAATGTGAAAACAAGGTGATATCTAATTAGCACACAGGTAAGGAATTAAGAAAATCTTTATTTAAGGGTGAAGATGTTTCTCACAAAATTGTTGACCCAATGCATCATTGAAATTCAAGCTGGAAAGATGATTTTAATATATCACTTGTACATTTTGTATTGCTCTTCTGGTGACAATGTAGTTTGTTTTTGTCAATTACCATTTTAATAATAGGGTAAAGAAAATGAAGTGGATTTTTGAAAGAAAACAATACTGTCAATATACTATTAAAACAAATTAAAATGGTAAAAGTTATTGTACTTTAAGTAAAAATAAAAGAGACAAAATATCAATCCCAGTTTTGGATTACTTTAATTAACAAAAAAAAATGCATATAGCAGAGGATAGTTTCAATCTCCCTACCTCTAGGTTATGGGCCCAGCATGCTTCCATTGCAGTACTCTGCTGCACATGTAAGTGCAAGAGATCCTGAAGCACTCACTCATCATGGGAAAGTACCAATGTGTTTCTTCATTGGTTGATGGAAGAAACATCTTACAAAAACTCTCCAGATTATTGACTTTTTAAAGTTTTTCTAGGAAACGTTTTAGATGAATGCTTATTAGCCTTTGTCAGTATGGACTTTTGCAAAGTGTCTCTGTGGCGCAATCAGTTAGTATGTACGGCTATTAACCATAAGGTTGGTGGTTCAATCCCACCCAGGGACCTAATTTCCCTTGTTATCAGATTTTGGTGATCTTTAAGTAGACAAGTCAAAATTTCAAACCCCCTGTTACGGTGTAGGGTACCTGGCCTTCTCTGATGTAATCAGAGTTAGATTTGATTCAGTGATTTTATAAAACCATCTAGGAAGCACAATTTAGCAGTGGGTTGCAGAGAAAAAGAAATATGCTAGCAAAAAAATCAAATTGCTTGATTTAACAGCTCTTAATTTTCTTGCTTTATTTTTATGCTAACAAATTTGTTCTCTGAAAAGTGTCCACAAAGCCAAGTCTCTGATTAACACCTTTGTAGGGATGGTTTTTCACCTATTACTAAATTAAACTTGCTTCATTGGAAAGGCAGCAAGATGCATCCTCATTTCAATGTCTACTGAAATAATACAGGTTGATACCAGGAAATATTAACGCCACTGCATCCTTGCTGCTTTCTCATGTGGAAGTCTGTTTAATGTGAAAACAAGGTGATATCTAATTAGCACACAGGTAAGGAATTACGAAAATCTTTATTTAAGGGTGAAGATGTTTCTCACAAAATTGTTGCCCCAATGCATCATTGAAATTCAAGCTGGAAAGATGATTTTAATATATCACTTGTACATTTTGTATTGCTCTTCTGGTGACAATGTAGGTTTTTTTTGTCAATTACCATTTTAATAACAGGGTAAAGAAAATTAAGTGGATTTTTGAAAGAAAACTATACTGTCAATATACTATTAAAACAAATTAAAATGGTAAAAGTTATTGTACTTTAAGTAAAAATAAAAGAGCCAAAATATCAATCCCAGTTTTGGATTACTTTAATTAACAAACAAAAAAATTCATATAGCAGAGGATAGTTTCAATCTGCCTACCTCTGGGTTATGGGCCCAGCATGATTCCATTGCTGTACTCTGCTGCACATGTAAGTGCAAGAGATCCTGAAGCACTCACTCATCATGGGAAAGTACCAATGTGTTTCTTCGTTGGTTGATAGAAGAAACATCTTACAAAAACTCTCCAGATTATTGACTTTTTTAAGTTTTTCTAGGAAACGTTTTAGATGAATGCTTATTAGCATTTGTCAGTATGGACTTTTGCAAAGTGTCTCTGTGGCGCAATCAGTTAGTGTGTACGGCTATTAACCGAAAGGTTGGTGGTTCAATCCCACCCAGGGACCTAATTGACCTTGTTATCAGATTTTGGTGATCTTTAAGTAGACAAGTCAAAATTTCAAACCCCCTGTTATGGTGTAGGGTACCTGGCCTTCTCTGATGTAATCAGAGTTAGATTTGATTCAGTGATTTTATAAAAACATCTAGGAAGCACAATTTAGCAGTGGGTTGCAGAGAAAAAGAAATATGCTGGCAAAAAAATCAAATTGCGTGATTAAACAGCTCTTCATTTTCTGGCTTTATTTTTATGCTAACAAATTTGTTCTCTGAAAAGTGTCCACAAAGCCAAGTCTCTGATTAACACCTTTGTAAGGATGGTTTTTCACCTATTACTAAATTAAACTTGCTTCATTGGAAAGGCAGCAAGATGCATCCTCATTTCAATGTCTACTGAAATAATACAGGTTGACACCAGGAAACATTAACGCCACTGCATCCTTGCTGCTTTCTCATGTGGAAGTCTGTTTAATGTGAAAACAAGGTGATATCTAATTAGCACACAGGTAAGGAATTAAGAAAATCTTTTTTAAGGGTGAAGATGTTTCTCACAAAATCGTTGCCCCAATGCATCATTGAAATTCAAGATGGAAAGATGATTTTAATATATCACTTGTACATTTTGTATTGCTCTTCTGGTGACAATGTAGTTTGTTTTTGTCAATTACCATTTTAATAATAGGGTAAAGAAAATGAAGTGGATTTTTGAAAGAAAACAATACTGTCAATATACTATTAAAACAAATTAAAATGGTAAAAGTTATTGTACTTTAAGTAAAAATAAAAGAGCCAAAATATCAATCCCAGTTTTGGATTACTTTAATTAACAAACAAAAAAATTCATATAGCAGAGGATAGTTTCAATCTGCCTACCTCTGGGTTATGGGCCCAGCATGATTCCATTGCTGTACTCTGCTGCACATGTAAGTGCAAGAGATCCTGAAGCACTCACTCATCATGGGAAAGTACCAATGTGTTTCTTCGTTGGTTGATAGAAGAAACATCTTACAAAAACTCTCCAGATTATTGACTTTTTTAAGTTTTTCTAGGAAACGTTTTAGATGAATGCTTATTAGCATTTGTCAGTATGGACTTTTGCAAAGTGTCTCTGTGGCGCAATCAGTTAGTGTGTACGGCTATTAACCGAAAGGTTGGTGGTTCAATCCCACCCAGGGACCTAATTGACCTTGTTATCAGATTTTGGTGATCTTTAAGTAGACAAGTCAAAATTTCAAACCCCCTGTTATGGTGTAGGGTACCTGGCCTTCTCTGATGTAATCAGAGTTAGATTTGATTCAGTGATTTTATAAAAACATCTAGGAAGCACAATTTAGCAGTGGGTTGCAGAGAAAAAGAAATATGCTGGCAAAAAAATCAAATTGCGTGATTAAACAGCTCTTCATTTTCTGGCTTTATTTTTATGCTAACAAATTTGTTCTCTGAAAAGTGTCCACAAAGCCAAGTCTCTGATTAACACCTTTGTAGGGATGGTTTTTCACCTATTACTAAATTAAACTTGCTTCATTGGAAAGGCAGCAAGATGTATCCTCATTTCAATGTCTACTGAAATAATACAGGTTGACACCAGGAAACATTAACGCCACTGCATCCTTGCTGCTTTCTCATGTGGAAGTCTGTTTAATGTGAAAACAAGGTGATATCTAATTAGCACACAGGTAAGGAATTAAGAAAATCTTTATTTAAGGGTGAAGATGTTTTCTCACAAAATCGTTGCCCCAATGCATCATTGAAATTCAAGCTGGAAACATGATTTTAATATATCACTTGTACATTTTTTATTGCTCTTCTGGTGACAATGTAGTTTGTTTTTGTCAATTACCATTTTAATAATAGGGTAAAGAAAATGAAGTGGATTTTTGAAAGAAGACAATACTGTCAAAATACTATTAAAACAAATTAAAATGGTAAAAGTTATTGTACTTTAAGTAAAAATAAAAGAGACAAAATATCAATCCCAGTTTTGGATTACTTTAATTAACAAAAAAAAATGCATATAGCAGAGGATAGTTTCAATCTGCCTACCTCTGGGTTATGTGCCCAGCATGCTTCCATTGCAGTACTCTGCTGCACATGTAAGTGCAAGAGATCCTGAAGCACTCACTCATCATTGGAAAGTACCAATGTGTTTCTTCATTGGTTGATGGAAGAAACATCTTACAAAAACTCTCCAGATTATTGACTTTTTAAAGTTTTTCTAGGAAACGTTTTAGATGAATGCTTATTAGCCTTTGTCAGTATGGACTTTTGCAAAGTGTCTCTGTGGCGCAATCAGTTAGTATGTACGGCTATTAACCATAAGGTTGGTGGTTCAATCCCACCCAGGGACCTAATTTCCCTTGTTATCAGATTTTGGTGATCTTTAAGTAGACAAGTCAAAATTTCAAACCCCCTGTTATGGTGTAGGGTACCTGGCCTTCTCTGATGTAATCAGAGTTAGATTTGATTCAGTGATTTTATAAAAACAGCTAGGAAGCACAATTTAGCAGTGGGTTGCAGAGAAAAAAAATATGCTGGCAGAAAAATCCAATTGAGTGATTAAACAGCTCTTCATTTTCTGGCTTTATTTTTATGCTAACAAATTTGTTCTCTGAAAAGTGTCCACAAAGCCAAGTCTCTGATTAACACCTTTGTAAGGATGGTTTTTCACCTATTACTAAATTAAACTTGCTTCATTGGAAAGGCAGCAAGATGCATCCTCATTTCAATGTCTACTGAAATAATACAAGTTGACACCAGGAAACATTAACGCCACTGCATCCTTGCTGCTTTCTCATGTGGAAGTCTGTTTAATATGAAAACAAGGTGATATCTAATTAGCACACAGGTAAGGAATTAAGAAAATCTTTATTTAAGGGTGAAGATGTTTCTCACAAAATCGTTGCCCCAATGCATCATTGAAATTCAAGCTGGAAATATGATTTTAATATATCACTTGTACATTTTGTATTGCTCTTCTGGTGACAATGTAGTTTGTTTTTGTCAATTACCATTTTAATAATAGGGTAAAGAAAATGAAGTGGATTTTTGAAAGAAAACAATACTGTCAATATACTATTAAAACAAATTAAAATGGTAAAAGTTGTTGTACTTTAAGTAAAAATAAAAGAGCCAAAATATCAATCCCAGTTTTGGATTACTTTAATTAACAAAAAAAAATGCATATAGCAGAAGATAGTTTCAATCTGCCTACCTCTGGGTTATGGGCCCAGCATGCTTCCATTGCTGTACTCTGCTACACATGTAAGTGCAAGAGATCCTGAAGCACTCACTCATCATGGGAAAGTACCAATGTGTTTCTTCGTTGGTTGATGGAAGAAACATCTTACAAAAACTCTCCAGATTATTGACTTTTTAAAGTTTTTCTAGGAAACGTTTTAGATGAATGCTTATTAGCCTTTGTCAGTATGTACTTTTGCAAAGTGTCTCTGTGGCGCAATCAGTTAGTATGTACGGCTATTAACCAAAAGGTTGGTGGTTCAATCCCACCCAGGGACCTAATTGACCTTGTTATCAGATTTTGGTGATCTTTAAGTAGACAAGTCAAAATTTCAAACCCCCTGTTATGGTGTAGGGTACCTGGCCTTCTCTGATGTAATCAGAGTTAGATTTGATTCAGTGATTTTATAAAAACAGCTAGGAAGCACAATTTAGCAGTGGTTTGCAGAGAAAAAAAATATGCTGGCAGAAAAATCCAATTGAGTGATTAAACAGCTCTTTATTTTCTGGCTTTATTTTTATGCTAACAAATTTGTTCTCTGAAAAGTGTCCACAAAGCCAAGTCTCTGATTAACACCTTTGTAAGGATGGTTTTTCACCTATTACTAAATTAAACTTGCTTCATTGGAAAGGCAGCAAGATGCATCCTCATTTCAATGTCTACTGAAATAATACAGGTTGACACCAGGAAACATTAACGCCACTGCATCCTTGCTGCTTTCTCATGTGGAAGTCTGTTTAATGTGAAAACAAGGTGATATCTAATTAGCACACAGGTAAGGAATTAAGAAAATCTTTTTTAAGGGTGAAGATGTTTCTCACAAAATCGTTGCCCCAATGCATCATTGAAATTCAAGATGGAAAGATGATTTTAATATATCACTTGTACATTTTGTATTGCTCTTCTGGTGACAATGTAGTTTGTTTTTGTCAATTACCATTTTAATAATAGGGTAAAGAAAATTAAGTGGATTTTTGAAAGAAAACAATACTGTCAATATACTATTAAAACAAATTAAAATGGTAAAAGTTATTGTACTTTAAGTAAAAATAAAAGAGCCAAAATATCAATCCCAGTTTTGGATTACTTTAATTAACAAACAAAAAAATTCATATAGCAGAGGATAGTTTCAATCTGCCTACCTCTGGGTTATGGGCCCAGCATGATTCCATTGCTGTACTCTGCTGCACATGTAAGTGCAAGAGATCCTGAAGCACTCACTCATCATGGGAAAGTACCAATGTGTTTCTTCGTTGGTTGATAGAAGAAACATCTTACAAAAACTCTCCAGATTATTGACTTTTTTAAGTTTTTCTAGGAAACGTTTTAGATGAATGCTTATTAGCATTTGTCAGTATGGACTTTTGCAAAGTGTCTCTGTGGCGCAATCAGTTAGTGTGTACGGCTATTAACCGAAAGGTTGGTGGTTCAATCCCACCCAGGGACCTAATTGACCTTGTTATCAGATTTTGGTGATCTTTAAGTAGACAAGTCAAAATTTCAAACCCCCTGTTATGGTGTAGGGTACCTGGTCTTCTTTGATGTAATCAGAGTTAGATTTGATTCAGTGATTTTATAAAAACATCTAGGAAGCACAATTTAGCAGTGGGTTGCAGAGAAAAAGAAATATGCTGGCAAAAAAATCAAATTGCGTGATTAAACAGCTCTTCATTTTCTGGCTTTATTTTTATGCTAACAAATTTGTTCTCTGAAAAGTGTCCACAAAGCCAAGTCTCTGATTAACACCTTTGTAGGGATGGTTTTTCACCTATTACTAAATTAAACTTGCTTCATTGGAAAGGCAGCAAGATGTATCCTCATTTCAATGTCTACTGAAATAATACAGGTTGACACCAGGAAACATTAACGCCACTGCATCCTTGCTGCTTTCTCATGTGGAAGTCTGTTTAATGTGAAAACAAGGTGATATCTAATTAGCACACAGGTAAGGAATTAAGAAAATCTTTATTTAAGGGTGAAGATGTTTTCTCACAAAATCGTTGCCCCAATGCATCATTGAAATTCAAGCTGGAAAGATGATTTTAATATATCACTTGTACATTTTGTATTGCTCTTCTGGTGACAATGTAGTTTGTTTTTGTCAATTACCATTTTAATAATAGGGTAAAGAAAATGAAGTGGATTTTTGAAAGAAAACAATACTGTCAAAATACTATTAAAACAAATTAAAATGGTAAAAGTTATTGTACTTTAAGTAAAAATAAAAGAGACAAAATATCAATCCCAGTTTTGGATTACTTTAATTAACAAAAAAAAATGCATATAGCAGAGGATAGTTTCAATCTGCCTACCTCTGGGTTATGGGCCCAGCATGCTTCCATTGCAGTACTCTGCTGCACATGTAAGTGCAAGAGATCCTGAAGCACTCACTCATCATTGGAAAGTACCAATGTGTTTCTTCATTGGTTGATGGAAGAAACATCTTACAAAAACTCTCCAGATTATTGACTTTTTAAAGTTTTTCTAGGAAACGTTTTAGATGAATGCTTATTAGCCTTTGTCAGTACGGACTTTTGCAAAGTGTCTCTGTGGCGCAATCAGTTAGTATGTACGGCTATTAACCATAAGGTTGGTGGTTCAATCCCACCCAGGGACCTAATTTCCCTTGTTATCAGATTTTGGTGATCTTTAAGTAGACAAGTCAAAATTTCAAACCCCCTGTTATGGTGTAGGGTACCTGGCCTTCTCTGATGTAATCAGAGTTAGATTTGATTCAGTGATTTTATAAAAACAGCTAGGAAGCACAATTTAGCAGTGGGTTGCAGAGAAAAAAAATATGCTGGCAGAAAAATCCAATTGAGTGATTAAACAGCTCTTCATTTTCTGGCTTTATTTTTATGCTAACAAATTTGTTCTCTGAAAAGTGTCCACAAAGCCAAGTCTCTGATTAACACCTTTGTAAGGATGGTTTTTCACCTATTACTAAATTAAACTTGCTTCATTGGAAAGGCAGCAAGATGCATCCTCATTTCAATGTCTACTGAAATAATACAAGTTGACACCAGGAAACATTAACGCCACTGCATCCTTGCTGCTTTCTCATGTGGAAGTCTGTTTAATATGAAAACAAGGTGATATCTAATTAGCACACAGGTAAGGAATTAAGAAAATCTTTATTTAAGGGTGAAGATGTTTCTCACAAAATCGTTGCCCCAATGCATCATTGAAATTCAAGCTGGAAATATGATTTTAATATATCACTTGTACATTTTGTATTGCTCTTCTGGTGACAATGTAGTTTGTTTTTGTCAATTACCATTTTAATAATAGGGTAAAGAAAATGAAGTGGATTTTTGAAAGAAAACAATACTGTCAATATACTATTAAAACAAATTAAAATGGTAAAAGTTGTTGTACTTTAAGTAAAAATAAAAGAGCCAAAATATCAATCCCAGTTTTGGATTACTTTAATTAACAAAAAAAAATGCATATAGCAGAAGATAGTTTCAATCTGCCTACCTCTGGGTTATGGGCCCAGCATGCTTCCATTGCTGTACGCTGCTACACATGTAAGTGCAAGAGATCCTGAAGCACTCACTCATCATGGGAAAGTACCAATGTGTTTCTTCGTTGGTTGATGGAAGAAACATCTTACAAAAACTCTCCAGATTATTGACTTTTTTAAGTTTTTCTAGGAAACGTTTTAGATGAATGCTTATTAGCCTTTGTCAGTATGTACTTTTGCAAAGTGTCTCTGTGGCGCAATCAGTTAGTATGTACGGCTATTAACCAAAAGGTTGGTGGTTCAATCCCACCCAGGGACCTAATTGACCTTGTTATCAGATTTTGGTGATCTTTAAGTAGACAAGTCAAAATTTCAAACCCCCTGTTATGGTGTAGGGTACCTGGCCTTCTCTGATGTAATCAGAGTTAGATTTGATTCAGTGATTTTATAAAAACAGCTAGGAAGCACAATTTAGCAGTGGTTTGCAGAGAAAAAAAATATGCTGGCAGAAAAATCCAATTGAGTGATTAAACAGCTCTTTATTTTCTGGCTTTATTTTTATGCTAACAAATTTGTTCTCTGAAAAGTGTCCACAAAGCCAAGTCTCTGATTAACACCTTTGTAAGGATGGTTTTTCACCTATTACTAAATTAAACTTGCTTCATTGGAAAGGCAGCAAGATGCATCCTCATTTCAATGTCTACTGAAATAATACAGGTTGACACCAGGAAACATTAACGCCACTGCATCCTTGCTGCTTTCTCATGTGGAAGTCTGTTTAATGTGAAAACAAGGTGATATCTAATTAGCACACAGGTAAGGAATTAAGAAAATCTTTATTTAAGGGTGAAGATGTTTCTCACAAAATCGTTGCCCCAATGCATCATTGAAATTCAAGATGGTAAGATGATTTTAATATATCACTTGTACATTTTGTATTGCTCTTCTGGTGACAATGTAGTTTGTTTTTGTCAATTACCATTTTAATAATAGGGTAAAGAAAATTAAGTGGATTTTTGAAAGAAAACAATACTGTCAATATACTATTAAAACAAATTAAAATGGTAAAAGTTATTGTACTTTAGGTAAAAATAAAAGAGCCAAAATATCAATCCCAGTTTTGGATTACTTTAATTAACAAACAAAAAAATTCATATAGCAGAGGATAGTTTCAATCTGCCTACCTCTGGGTTATGGGCCCAGCATGCTTCCATTGCTGTACTCTGCTGCACATGTAAGTGCAAGAGATCCTGAAGCACTCACTCATCATGGGAAAGTACCAATGTGTTTCTTCGTTGGTTGATGGAAGAAACATCTTACAAAAACTCTCCAGATTATTGACTTTTTTAAGTTTTTCTAGGAAACGTTTTAGATGAATGCTTATTAGCATTTGTCAGTATGGACTTTTGCAAAGTGTCTCTGTGGCGCAATCAGTTAGTGTGTACGGCTATTAACCAAAAGGTTGGTGGTTCAATCCCACCCAGGGACGTAATTGACCTTGTTATCAGATTTTGGTGATCTTTAAGTAGACAAGTCAAATTTCATACCCCCTGTTATGGTGTAGGGTACCTGGCCTTCTCTGATGTAATCAGAGTTAGATTTGATTCAGTGATTTTATAAAAACATCTAGGAAGCACAATTTAGCAGTGGGTTGCAGAGAAAAAGAAATATGCTGGCAAAAAAATCAAATTGCGTGATTAAACAGCTCTTCATTTTCTGGCTTTATTTTTATGCTAACAAATTTGTTCTCTGAAAAGTGTCCACAAAGCCAAGTCTCTGATTAACACCTTTGTAGGGATGGTTTTTCACCTATTACTAAATTAAACTTGCTTCATTGGAAAGGCAGCAAGATGTATCCTCATTTCAATGTCTACTGAAATAATACAGGTTGACACCAGGAAACATTAACGCCACTGCATCCTTGCTGCTTTCTCATGTGGAAGTCTGTTTAATGTGAAAACAAGGTGATATCTAATTAGCACACAGGTAAGGAATTAAGAAAATCTTTATTTAAGGGTGAAGATGTTTCTCACAAAATTGTTGACCCAATGCATCATTGAAATTCAAGCTGGAAAGATGATTTTAATATATCACTTGTACATTTTGTATTGCTCTTCTGGTGACAATGTAGTTTGTTTTTGTCAATTACCATTTTAATAATAGGGTAAAGAAAATGAAGTGGATTTTTGAAAGAAAACAATACTGTCAATATACTATTAAAACAAATTAAAATGGTAAAAGTTATTGTACTTTAAGTAAAAATAAAAGAGACAAAATATCAATCCCAGTTTTGGATTACTTTAATTAACAAAAAAAAATGCATATAGCAGAGGATAGTTTCAATCTGCCTACCTCTGGGTTATGGGCCCAGCATGCTTCCATTGCAGTACTCTGCTGCACATGTAAGTGCAAGAGATCCTGAAGCACTCACTCATCATGGGAAAGTACCAATGTGTTTCTTCGTTGGTTGATGGAAGAAACATCTTACAAAAACTCTCCAGATTATTGACTTTTTAAAGTTTTTCTAGGAAACGTTTTAGATGAATGCTTATTAGCCTTTGTCAGTATGGAATTTTGCAAAGTGTCTCTGTGGCGCAATCAGTTAGTGTGTATGGCTATTAACCAAAAGGTTGGTGGTTCAATCCCACCCAGGGACCTAATTGACCTTGTTATCAGATTTTGGTGATCTTTAAGTAGACAAGTCAAAATTTCAAACCCCCTGTTATGGTGTAGGGTACCTGGCCTTCTCTGATGTAATCAGAGTTAGATTTGATTCAGTGATTTTATAAAAACAGCTAGGAAGCACAATTTAGCAGTGGTTTGCAGAGAAAAAAAATATGCTGGCAGAAAAATCCAATTGAGTGATTAAACAGCTCTTTATTTTCTGGCTTTATTTTTATGCTAACAAATTTGTTCTCTGAAAAGTGTCCACAAAGCCAAGTCTCTGATTAACACCTTTGTAAGGATGGTTTTTCACCTATTACTAAATTAAACTTGCTTCATTGGAAAGGCAGCAAGATGCATCCTCATTTCAATGTCTACTGAAATAATACAGGTTGACACCAGGAAACATTAACGCCACTGCATCCTTGCTGCTTTCTCATGTGGAAGTCTGTTTAATGTGAAAACAAGGTGATATCTAATTAGCACACAGGTAAGGAATTAAGAAAATCTTTATTTAAGGGTGAAGATGTTTCTCACAAAATCGTTGCCCCAATGCATCATTGAAATTCAAGATGGAAAGATGATTTTAATATATCACTTGTACATTTTGTATTGCTCTTCTGGTGACAATGTAGTTTGTTTTTGTCAATTACCATTTTAATAATAGGGTAAAGAAAATTAAGTGGATTTTTGAAAGAAAACAATACTGTCAATATACTATTAAAACAAATTAAAATGGTAAAAGTTATTGTACTTTAAGTAAAAATAAAAGAGCCAAAATATCAATCCCAGTTTTGGATTACTTTAATTAACAAACAAAAAAATTCATATAGCAGAGGATAGTTTCAATCTGCCTACCTCTGGGTTATGGGCCCAGCATGCTTCCATTGCTGTACTCTGCTGCACATGTAAGTGCAAGAGATCCTGGAGCACTCACTCATCATGGGAAAGTACCAATGTGTTTCTTCGTTGGTTGATAGAAGAAACATCTTACAAAAACTCTCCAGATTATTGACTTTTTTAAGTTTTTCTAGGAAACGTTTTAGATGAATGCTTATTAGCATTTGTCAGTATGGACTTTTGCAAAGTGTCTCTGTGGCGCAATCAGTTAGTGTATACGGCTATTAACCAAAAGGTTGGTGGTTCAATCCCACCCAGGGACGTAATTGACCTTGTTATCAGATTTTGGTGATCTTTAAGTAGACAAGTCAAATTTCATACCCCCTGTTATGGTGTAGGGTACCTGGCCTTCTCTGATGTAATCAGAGTTAGATTTGATTCAGTGGTTTTATAAAAACATCTAGGAAGCACAATTTAGCAGTGGGTTGCAGAGAAAAAGAAATATGCTGGCAAAAAAATCAAATTGCGTGATTAAACAGCTCTTCATTTTCTGGCTTTATTTTTATGCTAACAAATTTGTTCTCTGAAAAGTGTCCACAAAGCCAAGTCTCTGATTAACACCTTTGTAGGGATGGTTTTTCACCTATTACTAAATTAAACTTGCTTCATTGGAAAGGCAGCAAGATGTATCCTCATTTCAATGTCTACTGAAATAATACAGGTTGACACCAGGAAACATTAACGCCACTGCATCCTTGCTGCTTTCTCATGTGGAAGTCTGTTTAATGTGAAAACAAGGTGATATCTAATTAGCACACAGGTAAGGAATTAAGAAAATCTTTATTTAAGGGTTAAGATGTTTCTCACAAAATTGTTGACCCAATGCATCATTGAAATTCAAGCTGGAAAGATGATTTTAATATATCACTTGTACATTTTGTATTGCTCTTCTGGTGACAATGTAGTTTGTTTTTGTCAATTACCATTTTAATAATAGGGTAAAGAAAATGAAGTGGATTTTTGAAAGAAAACAATACTGTCAATATACTATTAAAACAAATTAAAATGGTAAAAGTTATTGTACTTTAAGTAAAAATAAAAGAGACAAAATATCAATCCCAGTTTTGGATTACTTTAATTAACAAAAAAAAATGCATATAGCAGAGGATAGTTTCAATCTGCCTACCTCTGGGTTATGGGCCCAGCATGCTTCCATTGCAGTACTCTGCTGCACATGTAAGTGCAAGAGATCCTGAAGCACTCACTCATCATGGGAAAGTACCAATGTGTTTCTTCGTTGGTTGATGGAAGAAACATCTTACAAAAACTCTCCAGATTATTGACTTTTTAAAGTTTTTCTAGGAAACGTTTTAGATGAATGCTTATTAGCCTTTGTCAGTATGGACTTTTGCAAAGTGTCTCTGTGGCGCAATCAGTTAGTATGTACGGCTATTAACCATAAGGTTGGTGGTTCAATCCCACCCAGGGACCTAATTGACCTTGTTATCAGATTTTGGTGATCTTTAAGTAGACAAGTCAAAATTTCAAACCCCCTGTTATGGTGTAGGGTACCTGGCCTTCTCTGATGTAATCAGAGTTAGATTTGATTCAGTGATTTTATAAAAACAGCTAGGAAGCACAATTTAGCAGTGGGTTGCAGAGAAAAAAAATATGCTGGCAGAAAAATCCAATTGAGTGATTAAACAGCTCTTCATTTTCTGGCTTTATTTTTATGCTAACAAATTTGTTCTCTGAAAAGTGTCCACAAAGCCAAGTCTCTGATTAACACCTTTGTAAGGATGGTTTTTCACCTATTACTAAATTAAACTTGCTTCATTGGAAAGGCAGCAAGATGCCTCCTCATTTCAATGGTAAGTCAACCTTCTTGCCCTATGTTCCCTGTCAACGGGTGAAGACGCATCATTATCTACCGCAGTCATTTTGGCCCAATAGATATGCAAGAAGTTTAGATTCCCCTTTCTTTGCAGGTAGAGGAAGGAAAAGGAAGAGGTCTGTAGCCTCTTCAAGATCGCAGGACCAGAGATTGTCCTCTGCTTCTGCCAAATCCACTGCATGACACTGGGGCTTTCTTGCAGGAGCCCACACCAGTGGGGGCACGTCTAAAACTCTTCAGTCAGTTCTGGATTCATTCGGACCTGGACTCGTGGGTTTTACAAATAGTGTCCCAAGGGTACAAACTGGGGTTTCAAGATGTTCCCCCTCACCGATTGTTCAAATTGGCCTTAGTCAGCAGGGAGAAGGTTTTTATTCAAGCCTCTTCGTGGTCCCGAAGCCGGACGGCTCAGTCAGACCAATCTTAAATCTGAAATCCCTCAATTTCTTCCAAAAGAAATTCAATTTCAAGATGGAATTTCTCAGGGCAGTGATCTCCAGTCCGGAGGACGGAGATTTCATGGTTTTGGTAGACATAAAGGATGCCTACTTACATGTTCCCATTTAGCCACTGCCTCAAGCTACCTAAGGTTTGCAATTCAGGATTGTCATTACCAATTTCAGACATTGCCGTTTGGTCTGTCCACGGCTCCGAGGATTTTCACCAGGGTGATGGCGGAAATTATGGTTCTCCTTCGCAAGCAAGGAGTCACAATTATCCTGTACTTGGATGATCTCCTGATAAAGGCGAGATCCAGGGACCAGTTGGTGCAAAACATTGCACTCTCCCTGACAGTTCTTCAACAACATGGTTGGCTCCTAAACTTGCCAAAATCGCAGTTGGTCCCAATGACGCGGTTGTTGTTTTTGGGAGTCATACTGTTAGGCGCCGGGGTCCGCTTGATGGTCTGCGCGGCCCGGCGCCTAGCAACTAGAGACGCCGTGCACGTACAGCCGCCGGCTCCCTAGCAACGCTAGACGCCGGGCGCGCTGAGCCGCATGGACCCTAGCAACGGGGACGCCACTGGCGGACCGCGTTCCCCGTTGCTAGGCTTTAGGAAATTAAGATATTCACCTGCTCTCTGGCCGTGCAGCAAGGCAGCTGCACGGCATTTATTCTAATCAGCCTTTAGCAGCTGATTGGAGGACTCCTTGTTAAATACACTCCCAGGGCTTCTCACAGACGCCGGTAATAGCTTCCTGCATGCTGCCTTTGTTTGCTGAGAGTCTGTTTCCAGTCCTGCTGTATCCGGTCATTCCAGTCCGCAGAAGTCCGGTATTCGGGAGTTGTCATCTCATCCCAAGAGGTCGTTTGGTTCCCTGGAGTCCTGACTGATCACCGTTTTATATCCAGTGGTGTTCGTGAGTTGCGGCTCTGCCGTGTGTTGCGGCTCAGCCGCTCTACCTTTTATATTTTGTGTTTGGAGCATTTGCGGAGGGTTCCGCTTCCACAAGTCCTCTCTGGTACTTGGCGGTGCCGGGTAGGAGAATTGGACAAGTGGATATTTTGGTTGTCCTTTTTCCTGGCGGTTTCTCCGCACATATTATAGTTTTGAGTTTGCTTAGCCCCTGGCCTGGTTGTTTAGTTAGAGGGCCTCTTGTTATCACCCTGTCTCAGGTTTCCCTTTGTCTCTCATTAAGACCGGGGGGCATCGAAGTTGGGCAGACATAATCCGCCCTTCAAACGCGGCTGCCAAGGGCTCAAGAAACCATGGTCTCGCAGGGGATTTCTGACAACACGGGTGAGACAACAGAGTTAGGGCGCCAGGGGCTATTTTCCTGTCCTGCTCCCTTCCCCAGCATTCCGTTCCAGTGCTCCAGTCCTTGCCATAAGATCTTCTCTGACCAGAGTGCTGGAATCATAACATTATTACCGGCCATACCAAAACTTAAAATTAAACGGTGTTTAATTTTTTCTCATTCAGTTTTGTGAGAGTTTATCGGCCTCATGAATCCAACAGGTTTAGGGCCAAATCCTGGTCAGCTCTTAGTCAGCCAGATTCAAGAACTTACTCAGATGGTTCAGGATCTTTCTCTTCGGGTGAAGTCGCAGGAAGATCTTTTGCGAGCTTCCCCAAGGGTAGTCCCTGAACCAAAGATGCATTTGCCTGACCGTTTTTCTGGTGATAGAAAAGAGTTTTTTAATTTTAAAGAATCCTGTAAACTTTATTTTTGTTTAAGACCGACTTCCTCGGGTACTGAATCTCAGCGGGTCGGGTTTATTATTTCTTTGCTCCAGGGGGATCCTCAGACCTGGGCATTTGGTTTAAGAGCAGAGGATCCGGCATTGTTGTCAATTGACGCTTTTTTTGAGTCTTTAGGGCTCTTGTATGATGACCCTGATAGAGAGGCGTCCGCTGAAAGTCAGTTGCGCGCTCTCAGACAGGGTAGAAATCCTGCAGAGGTTTATTGTACGGAGTTTCGCCGTTGGTCGAACGACTGTGGCTGGAATGACCCAGCCCTGCGCAGTCAGTTTCGCCTCGGCTTATCAGAGTCTATAAAAGACAGTCTCCTTCAGTACCCCGCTCCTGAGACTCTCGATAAACTCATGGAGCTTTCTATTAAGATTGATCGTCGTCTCAGAGAGCGGAGGGCTGAAAAAGGAGCACCTGTAAGGTCAAGTCCGTGTGTATATTCCATTCCTGAAGACGTAGAGGAGACCATGCAGATGGGTCTCTCCCGGCTGTCTCCTGAAGAAAGAGCCAGAAGGCAAAATTCTGGTCTTTGTCTGTACTGTGGGGGTAAGGGACATTTTGCTCGTAATTGTCCGAACAAGTCGGGAAACGCTTTGACCAGGTGAATTGTGAGGGGGTTCACTTAGGTCTGCAGCTTATCTCCTCGAATAACTCCCTTTTAGTCCCAGTTAAAGTTTCCTTTGGCAGCCTCAGTTCTTTGGTGTCGGCTTTTGTTGACAGTGGAGCTGCAGGAAACTTTATGGATTTAACTTGGGCTAAGGCCTTAGGCATTCCTCAGTTACCTTTGGGTAGGTGTGTCACCATGCATGGCTTAGATGGGAGTCCGCTGTCTAATGGGATTATTTCTCTCCGTACACCCCCTGTACTACTTACAGTAGGAGCTCTACATTCCGAGAAAATCGAGTTCTTTCTTACACATTGCCCAGCAGTTCCAGTTGTTCTGGGTCACCCTTGGCTGGCCTTTCATAATCCCACCATTGATTGGCGGTCGGGGGAGATTTCACATTGGGGTACTTTTTGTGATAAGGAATGTATCACGTTTCCAGTCAGAGTAGCAGCTATCATTCCAGAACTCATTCCGGTGGAATACCAGGAGTTTGCTGATGTTTTCTCCAAAGGCAATGCGGACATTCTGCCTCCCCATCGGCCTTATGATTGTGCTATTGAGTTAATTCCTGGTGCCGCATTGCCAAAGGGAAGATTATATGCATTATCCGGGCCAGAAACTGCGGCTATGAATGATTATGTAAAGGAGAGCCTTGAGAAAGGATTTATTAGACCATCAAAATCTCCTTTAAGTGCAGGCTTCTTCTTTGTGGAGAAAAAGGATGGCTCGCTTAGACCTTGCATTGATTTTAGAGCCCTGAATAAGATCTCAGTTAAAAACACCTATCCTTTGCCGTTGATTTCTGTACTCTTTGATCAGTTACGTTCTGCTGTGATTTTTTCTAAAATTGACCTTAGAGGAGCGTACAACCTCATCCGAATTAAATCTGGAGATGAGTGGAAAACGGCCTTCAGTACTCAGTCGGGTCACTACGAATACCTGGTGATGCCGTTCGGCCTGTCCAATGCTCCGGCAGTTTTTCAAGACCTCATTAACGATGTGCTCCGTGACTTCCTAGGGAAATTCGTGGTCGTTTACTTAGACGACATCCTGATTTTTTCTAAATCAATGGAACAACATGTTACCCAGGTGCGTCTGGTTCTTCAAAAGTTATGTGAGAATCATTTATATGCCAAGCTGGAGAAGTGTGAGTTTCATGTCACGGAAGTATCTTTTTTAGGGTACATAATTTTCCATGGAACCAAAGAAACTCCAGGCCATCCTTAGTTGGGCGCAACCCACCAATTTAAAAGCAATTAAGCGTTTTTTAGGGTTTGCGAATTATTATAGGAGGTTCATTCATTCTTTTTCTGACCTGGTTGCTCCCATTGTAGCTCTGACAAAGAAAGGAGCGGATCCTACCAACTGGTCGCGTGAAGCTGAGTTGTCCTTCCGGGCCTTGAAACAAGCCTTTGTCTCGGCTCCAGTCCTCAGACATCCTAATCCGGAATTGCCCTTTGTGGTGGAGGTTGATGCCTCGGAGGTTGGAGTGGGGGCTATCCTTTCTCAAAAGGATCCGGAGTCTCTGGAGTTACATCCTTGTGCCTTTATGTCCAGGAAATTCTCCTCCGCTGAATCCAACTATGACGTTGGTAATCGGGAGTTACTGGCGGTAAAATGGGCTTTCGAGGAGTGGAGGCATTGGCTGGAGGGAGCAAAACATACTATTTCGGTATTGACTGACCATAAGAACCTGCAATAGATTGAATCGGCTAAGCGGCTTAATGCCCGGCAGGCACGTTGGGCATTATTTTTTACGCGTTTCAAATTTATAATCACTTTCAGGCCTGGTTCCAAGAATACTAAGGCTGATGCCCTGTCACATAGCTTTCTTCCGGTTCACAATAACAATCCTGTTACCCCCATACTTCCATCTTCGGTCATCTGGGCGGGCCTCACACAAGATTTATTTACCCAGTTAAAACAGCTTCAACACCAAGCTCCTAGAATTACTCCTGCTGGTCGTCTTTACGTCCCTGAGTTTTTGAGAGTTACTGTTTTAACGGAATTCCATGATAACAAAGTTTCAGGGCATCCAGGAGTCTCTAAGACATTGGAGTTAGTCTCTCGCTCAGTATGGTGGCCTGGTCTTTCTAAAGACGTCAAGGAATTTGTTTATTCATGTCAAGTTTGTGCACAGCATAAGGTTCCCCGTTCCTTGCCCATCGGGCAACTTATGCCCTTAAATGTTCCTCTCAGGCCGTGGTCTCATATTTCCATGGATTTTGTGGTTGACCTTCCCCTTTCAGCCGGATTCCGAGTCATATGGGTGGTAGTGGACCGTTTTAGTAAAATGGCTCATTTTATTGCTCTTCCCCGATTGCCTTCTGCCCAAGGGTTGGCAGTTTTGTTCCTCCGCCATGTATTCAGGCTTCATGGGTTGCCTACTGATATTGTTTCTGATCGGGGTCCACAATTCATCGCACAATTCTGGAAATGTTTTTGTGCCTCATTGAAGATGAAATTGTCTTTAACATCCGGTTACCACCCACAATCCAACGGGCAAACCGAACGAGTTAACCAATCATTGAAACAATATTTGCGCTTGTATTCAGCCAAACTCCAGAATGATTGGTCCGAGTTTCTTCCGTTGGCTGAATTTGCTTACAATAATTCTTGTCATTCCTCCACTAAAGAGTCTCCATTCTTTTCAGTTTTTGGTTTTCACCCCAGAGCTAATTCTTTTTTTCATCATTCCTCAGTCTCCTCGCTTACCTTAACCTCCCATCTCAGAGCCATTTGGAAAAAGGTGCACCTTGCTCTCAGAAAAGCGGCCTTTCGAGAGAAGAAATTTTCTGACAGGCTCCGACGTCCTTGCACTTTTAAGGTGGGAGATAGGGTGTGGTTGTCGACTCGCAACATCAGGCTTCGACAATCCTCAGCTAGACTGGGACCCAAATTTATTGGGCCATTTCTTATTATTAAAAGAGTCAACCCAGTTGCCTTTCGGTTACGTTTACCAAGATCTCTCAGGATTGGAAATACGTTTCATTGTTCCCTGTTGAAACAATACGTTTCTTCCAGTAGATTTCCTCGGAAGATCTCTCAGGGTAGATCTCCAGTGGATGTACAGGGACAACAGGAGTTCTTGGTAGAGAAGGTTCTCGATTCCAAATTGTCCCGGGATCGGCTGTATTTTCTGGTTCACTGGAAAGGCTATGGTCCGGAGGAAAGGTCTTGGGTCCTGGATAAGGATCTTCATGCCCCGAGGCTCAAGAGGGCATTTTTTCGGGAATTTCCTCAGAAACCTGGCTTTAGGGGTTCCTTGACCCCTCCTCAAGGGGGGGGTACTGTTAGGCGCCGGGGTCCGCTTGATGGTCTGCGCGGCCCGGCGCCTAGCAACTAGAGATGCCGTGCACGTACAGCCGCCGGCTCCCTAGCAACGCTAGACGCCGGGCGCGCTGAGCCGCACGGACCCTAGCAACGGGGACGCCACTGGTGGACCGCGTTCCCCGTTGCTAGGCTTTAGGAAATTAAGATATTCACCTGCTCTCTGGCCGTGCAGCAAGGCAGCTGCACGGCATTTATTCTAATCAGCCTTTAGCAGCTGATTGGAGGACTCCTTGTTAAATACACTCCCAGGGCTTCTCACAGATGCCGGTAATAGCTTCCTGCATGCTGCCTTTGTTTGCTGAGAGTCTGTTTCCAGTCCTGCTGTATCCGGTCATTCCAGTCCGCAGAAGTCCGGTATTCGGGAGTTGTCATCTCATCCCAAGAGGTCGTTTGGTTCCCTGGAGTCCTGACTGATCACCGTTTTATATCCAGTGGTGTTCGTGAGTTGCGGCTCTGCCGTGTGTTGCGGCTCAGCCGCTTTACCTTTTATATTTTGTGTTTGGAGCATTTGCGGAGGGTTCCGCTTCCACAAGTCCTCTCTGGTACTCGGCGGTGCCGGGTAGGAGAATTGGACAAGTGGATATTTTGGTTGTCCTTTTTCCTGGCGGTTTCTCCGCACATATTATAGTTTTGAGTTTGCTTAGCCCCTGGCCTGGTTGTTTAGTTAGAGGGCCTCTTGTTATCACCCTGTCTCGGGTTTCCCTTTGTCTCTCATTAAGACCGGGGGGCATCGAAGTTGGGCAGACATAATCCGCCCTTCAAACGCGGCTGCCAAGGGCTCAAGAAACCATAGTCTCGCAGGGGATTTCTGACAACACGGGTGAGACAATAGAGTTAGGGCGCCAGGGGCTATTTTCCTGTCCTGCTCCCTTCCCCAGCATTCCGTTCCAGTGCTCCGGTCCTTGCCATAAGATCTTCTCTGACCAGAGTGCTGGAATCATAACACATACTGGACACAGAAGAGGTTTTCTTCCAGTGGAAAGGCTATGGAGATCCAGAGTCTGGTCAAACAAATTCTGAAACCAGCAAGAGTGTTAATCCATCAATGCATTCAGTTGCTGGGGAAGATGGTTGTGGCCTACGAGGCCATTCAGTTTGGCAGGTTCCATGCCAGAGTGTTCCAGTGGGACCTGTTGGACAATTGGTCCGGATCCCACCTACACATGCACCGGAGGATAATCCTGTCTTCCAAGACCAGAATCTCACTCCATTGGTGGCTGCACAGTTCTCACCTCCTAGAGGGGCGATGGTTCGGGATCCAGGACTGGATCCTAGGGACCACAGATGCAACCCTCCGAGGCTGGGGAGCAGTCACACAGGGGGAAAACGTCCAAGGAAGATGGTCAAGTCAGGAAAGTTGTCTCCACATAAATGTTCTGGAGTTAAGGGCCATTTAATAACTGCAGACACAGTACACACTGGGACGGGTGCCCAGCATCCTCAACAGACTAAGAGAAAAGGATTTACCGGTAGGTATTAAAATCCTAGTTTCTCTAATGTCCTAGAGGATGCTGGGGACTCCGTAAGGACCATGGGGATAGACGGGCTCCACAGAGTTCATGATCTTCACTGAGGTAGCGCACAGCACTGCAGCTGTGCGCCATTGCTCCCATACACCTCACATACTCCGGTCACTGTAAGGGTGCAGGGCGCAGGGGGGGCGCCCTGGGCAGCAATATAAACCTCTTTTTGGCAAAAATATAACATATATACAGCTGGGCACTGTATATAAGTATGAGCCCCCACCAATTTTACAGTTTAAGCGGGACAGAAGCCCGCCGCCGAGGGGGCGGGGCTTCTCCCTCAGCACTCACCAGCGCCATTTTTTCTCCACAGCACCGCTGAGAGGAAGCTCCCCGGACTCTCCCCTGCTTATACCACGGTAGAGAAGAGGGTTGAAAAGAGAGGGGGGCACATAATTCGGCGCAAATTACATACAGCAGCGCTACTGGACAAACATTAAGTTACTGTGTTATTCCTGGGTTATATAGCGCTGGGGAGTGTGCTGGCATACTCTCTCTCTGTCTCTCCAAAGGGCCTTGTGGGGAAACTGTCTTCAGAAAAAGTATTCCCTGTGTGTGTGGTGTGTCGGTACACGTGTGTCGACATGTCTGAGGAAGAAGGCTATATTAGAGAGGAGCGGGAGCAAATGAATGTGGTGTCTCCGCTGACACCTGATTGGATGGATATGTGGAATGTTTTAAATGCTAGTGTAAACTCATTGTACAAAAGATTAGAAAAGGCTGAAGCTTTGGGACAGTCAGGGACTCAACCCATGCCTGATCCTATGTTGCAGGGACTGTCAGGGTCTCATAAGCGCCCACTATCCCAGATTGTTGACACAGATACCGACACGGATTCTGACTCCAGTGTCGATTACGATGATGCAAAGTTACAGCCAAAATTGGCAAAATCCATTCGATATATGATTATGGCAATAAAAGATGTTTTGCACATCACAGAGGAACCCCCTGTCCCTGACAAGAGGGTACATATGTACAAGGGAAAGAAGCCTGAGGTAACCTTTGAGGGGGTCACACGAGCTGAACGAGTTATGTGAAAAAGCTTGGGAATCTCCAGATAAAAGACTGCAGATTTCCAAAAGGATTCTTATGGCGTATCCTTTTCCATCAACGGATAGGTTACGATGGAAATCCTCCCATAGGATGGACAAAGCATTAACACGCACAGCTACAGTTGGAAAATCAAATTTTTTACCTTATGTTCCCTCACAGCATAAGAAAGCTCCGCATTATCAAATGCAGTCCTTTCGGTCACAAAGAAACAAGAAAGTGCGAGGTGCGTCCTTTCTTGCCAGAGGTAGGGGCAGAGGAATAAAGCTGCACAACACAGCTAGTTCCCAGGAACAGAAGTCCTCCCCGGCCTCTACAAAATCTACCTCATGACGCTGGGGCTCCACTGGCAGAGTCCGGCCCATGTGATGTCATGCAGCTGCTCTGACCACGCCTCCTGTTTCTCCGTTGCCGACCCCATTTTGAAACCGTGCCCCCGCACCGCTCCATCTCTGACTTGGAAATGGAGTGTTGGTGACCCCCCTCCCCCCCCCCCTTCACCGATTCACAGGCAGAGGTGATCGCATTATCTGCGGGGTGCCGCAGAAAATGCAGGCGGATGCGTATGCTCTTAGCAGTTTTTGCAGTTGGATTGCGATCCAACCTGAATCAGGCCCCATTACCTATCACAATGCACTGCGGGTAGTACAAAATGGGGTTAATATAGGAGAAAAAACCCCAGAGCTGTGCTCCTTAACTGTCCCTGGTGGCTAGTGGAGCGGCTGCCCAGTAATCAGTGTCCACGCCAGTGCGCACACGGCCCGCCCCCATCAGCGGCCTCGTGATCCCGGAGGGCGGTGTGTGTGTGACTGACCTTAGGAAGAAACTGGAGCCTCCGCTGCAGTGACCCAGCAACCGGGGCACGGGAGTATACTGCGCCACTTGGAGTGATGGAGCTGCAGTAAAGAGGTCTATTAGACCTAGCCTGCTGCAGCCCTTGTAGATTCTTACAAAAAAAGTTCTTCTTTTCTTGCCAAAATTAATAGCTAAGAATAGGCTGCCTGAGGCAGCCCCCTGTTAAGTGGCCTGCTACTGAAGGCACCAACTACAAACTGAGCTCCCTGTTCATGGAAGCGAGGTTATAGAGGAGGGGGCGCTGAGCATCTTGGGAACAGTCAAAAGCTTTGAGCCTGTTGGTGCCTCAGATCAAGATCCTACTCTGGTGTACATATACAATGTGAATCCTTGTGGAGTCCAGTGTACCCCACAGAAGAAATGAATGCGTCACACCCATTGGCAGCAACATTAGAATAGCTGCTGATGGGCACAATTGAGAAAGGAAGGGGGGAAAACATTTGAATCCAGCACATATATGTAATTTGAATATGTAATTTGTACCTTCCTACTTTAAAATGTAATGGATGAACCTCACCCTGTGAGAACTATCTTCATGATCAAGAGATCTCATATGCAAGATAAGTATGTGTTGGGATAGGGATGTGGAGGGCGGCTGCTCGGGCACACCCCTGTCAAGTTAAGGAGATTCAACTGAGGAAGCACAAGGGAACTCTCATCTGGGAACAACAACTGCAGGGAGAACACATTTTCAGACGAATGTGGGAGGGCAGAAGGCTGCCTAATACTGAAGCACCCCCAAACAACAAACCAAATGCAACAACTACTGCAAGCATTCCTGGGGGAAGGCCTGCAGCAGATGGATTTGCATATAGTGATGTCATCCAAGCAGTGGGCATAGTTGGCTGCAACCCTCGTCTGCATATGAAAAGAGAAAAGGGTCACGCAGGGCATGGCGGCCTTTGTGGGGTTGCGCTTGGATGACCCCTAAATCGCTTTATACACCCCCACCCCCCATCAGTGTGGGCTCATGTTGGCCATGCCCCAGCCCCTGAAGCATTCAAGCTGATTTCTTGCAGCAGCTGGACCCAGAAACAGCTCCAGAGTTGCTCTACAAGACAAGTAAAAGGGTGTGAGCCCTGCAGCACCACCTGTAGTTTGCATACACACATATATAGGACAGCATCTCTTATATGCCCCAGGGTCAATAAAATAGTATCCTTATCTAGGGTATCCATCCCCTCAGATAAGGTATCCGTCCATGCCGCTACAGCACTACACACCCAGGCCGACGCAATTGCCGGTCTGAGTAAGGTACCTGAATGTGTATAAATGGACTTCAGGGTAATCTCCTGTTTGCGGTCAGCAGACTCTTTGAGGGTAGCCGTAAACTGGGACGGGAGGGCTACCTTCTTGGATAAGCGTGTTAATGCTTTGTCCACCCTAGGGGAGGATTCCCATCGTAACCTATCCATTGATGGGAAAGGATACGCCATAAGAATCCTTTTGGAAATCTGCAGTCTTTTATCTGGAGATTCCCAAGCTTTTTCACATAACTCGTTCAGCTCGTGTGACCCCCTCAAAGGTTACCTCAGGCTTTTTCACCTTGTACATATGTACCCTCTTGTCAGGGACAGGGGGTTCCTCTCTGATGTGCAAAACATCTTTTATTGCCATAATCATATATCGAATGGATTTTGCCAATTTTGGCTGTAACTTTGCATCATCGTAATCGACACTGGAGTCAGAATCCGTGTCTGTATCTGTGTCAACAATCTGGGATAGTGGGCGCTTATGAGACCCTGACAGTCCCTGCAACATAGGATCAGGCATGGGTTGAGACCCTGACTGTCCCAAAGCTTCAGCCTTGTCTAATCTTTTGTGCAATGAGTTTACACTAGCATTTAAAACATTCCACATATCCATCCAATCAGCTGTCGGCGGAGATACCACATTCATTTGCTCCTGCTCCTCTCTAATATAGCCTTCTTCCTCAGACATGTCGACACACGTGTACCGACACACCACACACACAGGGAATGCTTTTTCTGAAGACAGTTTCCCCACAAGGCCCTTTGGAGAGACAGAGAGAGAGTATGCCAGCACACACCCCAGCGCTATATAACCCAGGAATACACAGTAACTTAATGTTTGCCCAGTAGTACTGCAGCATGTAATTTGCGCCAAATTATGTGCCCCCCCCCCCCCTCTTTTCAACTCTCTTGTCTACCGTGGTATAAGCAGGGGAGAGTCCGGGGAGCTTCCTCTCAGCGGTGCTGTGAAGAAAAAATGGCGCTGGTGAGTGCTGAGGGAGAAGCCCCGCACCCTCGGCGGCAGGCTTCTGTCCCGCTTAAACTGTAAAATTGGCGGGGGCTCATACATATATACAGTGCCCCGCTGTATATGTGTTATATTTTTGCCAAAAAGAGGTTTATATTGCTGCCCAGGGTGCCCCCCCCCCTGCGCCCTGCACCCTTACAGTGACCGGAGTGTGTGAGGTGTATGGGAGCAATGGCGCACAGCTGCAGTGCTGTGCGTTACTTCAGTGAAGATCATGAAGTCTTCTGCCGCCTCTGAAGTCTTCTTTTCTTCTCATACTCACCCGGCTTCTATCTTCCGGCTCTGCAAGGGGGACGGAGGCGCGGCTCTGGGACGGACGGTGAGGGTGAGATCCTGCGTACCAATCCCTCTGGAGCTAATGGTGTCCAGTAGCCTAAGAAGCAGGACCTTGCAACTCAGAGAGTAGGGCTGCTTCTCTCCCCTCAGTCCCTCGATGAGGGAGTCTGTTGCCAGCAGTGCTCCCTGAAAATTAAAAACCTAACAAAATACTTTCTGTCAGAAAGCTCAGGAGAGCTCCTGAAAAGCACCCAGTCTCCACTGGGCACAGTATCAAACTGAGGTCTGGAGGAGGGGCATAGAGGGAGGAGCCAGTGCACACCCAGAACTAAAGTCTTTCTTAAAGTACCCATGTCTCCTGCGGAGCCTATCTATCCCCATGGTCCTTACGGAGTCCCCAGCATCCTCTAGGACGTTAGAGAAAATAGGATTTTAATACCTACCGGTAAATCCTTTTCTCTTAGTCCGTAGAGGATGCTGGGCACCCGTCCCAGTGCGTACTGTGTCTGCAGTTATTAAATGGCCCTTAACTCCAGAACATTTATGTGGAGAAAACTTTCCTGACTTGACCATCTTCCTTGGATGTTTTCCCCCTGTGTGACTGCTCCCCAGCCTCGGAGGGTTGCATACATGGTCCCTAGGATCCAGTCCTGGATCCCGAACCATCGCCCCTCTAGGAGGTGAGAACTGTGCAGCCACCAATGGAGTAAGATTCTGGTCTTGGAAGACAGGATTATCCTCCGGTGCATGTGTAGGTGGGATCCGGACCAATTGTCCAACAGGTCCCACTGGAACACTCTGGCATGGAACCTGCCAAACTGAATGGCCTCGTAGGCCGCAACCATCTTCCCCAGCAACAGAATGCATTGATGGATTAACACTCTTGCTGGTTTCAGAATTTGTTTGACCAGACTCTGGAACTCCATAGCCTTTCCACTGGAAGAAAGCCTCTTCTGTGTCCAGTATGACTCCCAGAAACAACAACCGCGTCATTGGGACCAACTGCGATTTTGGCAAGTTAAGGAGCCAACCATGTTGTTGAAGAACTGTCAGGGAGAGTAGATGTTTTGCACCAACTGGTCCCTGGATCTCGCCTTTATCAGGAGATCATCCAAGTACGGCATAATTGTGACTCCTTGCTTGCGAAGGAGAACCATCATTTCCACCATCACCCTGGTGAAAATCCTCGGAGCCGTGGACAGACCAAACGGCAACGTCTGAAATTGGTAATGACAATCCTGAATTGCAAACCTCAGGTAGCTTGATGCAGTGGCTAAACGGGAACATGTAATTAGGCATCCTTATGTCTACCAAAACCATGAAATCTCCTTCCTCCGGACTGGAGATCCCTACCCTGAGAGATTCCATCTTGAAATTGAATTTCTTTAGGTAGAAATTGAGGGATTTCAGATTTAAGATTGGTCTGACTGAGCCGTACGGCTTCGGGAGCACGAAGAGGCTTGAATAAAAACCTTCTCCCTGCTGACTAAGGCCGATTTGAACAATCGGTGAGGGGGAACGTCTTGAAACCCCAGTTTGTACCCTTGTGACACTATTTGTAAAACCCACGAGTCCAGGTCCAAATTAATCCAGAACTGACTGAAGTGTTTTAGACGTGCCCCCACTGGTGTGGGCTCCTGCAAGAGAGCCCCAGCGTCATGCAGTGGATTTGGCAGAAGCAGAGGACGATCTCTGCTCCTGCGATCTTGAAGAGGCTACAGACCTCTTCCCTCTTCTCCTTCCTCTACCTGCAAAGAAAGGGGAATCTTAACTTCTTGCATATCTATTGGGACAAAATGACTGCGTTAGACAATGATGCGTCTTCATCCGTTGAGAGGGAACATAGGGCAAGAAGGTTGACTTACCTGCGGGAGCTGCCGAGATCAAATTAACTAGGCCGTTGCCAAACAAGGCTTCACCTTCATAGGGAAGAGACTCCCTTTCTTCTTGGAGTCAGCATCAGCATTCCCTTGGTGAATCCACAATGCCCTCCTATCCGAGACTGCCATGAAATTGGCCCGTGAACTCAAGAGTCCTATATCCCTTGCAGTCGTAAGTATGCTGCAGTGTCCTTGATATGATCCAACGTAAGGAGTATCCCATCTCTCCAAGATATCTATATCGGAAGACAAGGTATTCGACCAATTCTTGAATACTACTACTCACCCATGCGCATGTAATGGCAGGTCTAAGTAATGTACCCGTGGTTACATAACTAGAAATAATGTAGCTTCCTGCATATGATCCGCTGGATTTGTGACAGGGCCCCGTGCAGAACAGGGGGTGACTCCCACTTTATTCTGTCCGCAGCAGGAAATGAATAAACAATCGGAAACCTTTTGGGGATTTGAAACCATCTTGTCGAGCTGGCCCAGACTTTCTCAAACAGAGATGGAGGAACGTTACATCAGCTTTCATTATATATCTATATATACATACATATAGACCCCTTTGTCAGGAACAGCAGGGTCCTCAGTGATGTTAATATGTCCTTAATATCCACAATCATGTACTGAATGCTCCTTGCCAATATTGGATCTAATCAGGAAATATTATGGTCGACATAGGAATCAGTATCCGAGTCAGTATCAGTGTGTAGTAACATTTTTGCGGGCCTGAGGGAAAAGAAGCATAGCCATGAACATCACATCTATTCTCTACGTCTGTGTCTGGGACACAGATTTATCCAACCTCACTCTGATATTATTGAAACTTTCACCCAGTCAGTTATTGGTGGTGCCAACAGGGCCACCATCATATGTCTGCATTCCTAATATAGTTTCCTCTTGGGAAAAACATTCAGCCACCGACATGTTGACACACATGTACCAAGTACCCACAGACACATCGGCTTATCGGGAATAGACCTACAGTAAATCTGTCAGAGGGACAGAGGATTTTTAAGCTCACAACCCAGCGCCAAAAGTACACAGTCTGGGAAATAATAAACTCTATAGTGATAGACTTGTAACGCTCTATAGATGTGCTGGTGAGGTGAGGAAGAAGCCCCGCCGCTGTAATGGCACGCTTCTGTCCCGCTCAGAAACAAATAATTAATTACGCTGGCGGGGTAAGGACAGTGCCCAGGCACTAATGTCCACTTTTGCCAGCCTTTTGTGAGGAATTTATGCTGCCCAGGATGCCCCCCCCCCACCCACCCACATGCCCTGCACCCTGCAGTGCCTGTGTTTGTGTGGAAGCATGGCGCACAGCATTCCGCTCGCTGCGTGGTACCTCAGAATGCCGTCACTGGAGAAGAAGTCTTCTGTTCTTCTGCTACTCGCCTGTCTTCTGACTTCTGGCTCTGTAAGGGGGTGATGGCAGGCTACGGGAGTGGGCATCTAGGCATACCCAGCGATCAGCACCCTCAGGAGCTAATGGTGTCCTGTCAGCCAGAAGCAGAGCCATTGAACTCACTAGAAGTTGGTCATACTTCTCTCCCCTAAGTTCCACGAAGCAGGGAGACTGTTGCCAGCAGCCTCCCTGAAAATAAGAAAAACTAACATAAGTCTTTTCAGAGAAACTCAGTAGAGCTCCCCTGTAGTGCATCCAGTCTCACTGGGCACAATTCTAAAACTGGAGTCTGGAGGAGGGGCATAGAGGGAGGAGACAGTTCACACCCTTTGAAAGTCTTAAAGTGCCCATGTCTCCAGCGGATCCCGTCTATACCCCATGGTTCTTAATGTGATCCCAGCATCCTCTAGGACGTATGAGAAAACAAATAACGCACACACGAGGAGGAGAGAACAAAGGAAGCTATAAGGAGGGGAGGGGGGGGGGGGAGGTAATGTAGTAAAGGGATATTGGATAAACTACAACCTTATACATATTCATTAATGTACCAGTAGTTAGAAGTAGAAGAGCTCTAACAGAAACCACAAAGCTTATCTAAAGCCACACCACACTGGATATGCCCAATCTCATTTGATCTTTGAAGCAAAGCAGTATTGGACTTTGTTACTACCAAGCAGTCTCCCATCCATGTATTATCAGATTCTTTAGGTGTTTTTAAACTACCAACACCCTTTTCTTGGTACTGTACATTTAATTTTTACACATATTCTTTTATGTACCAGAAGTTAGAAGTAGAAGAGCTCTAACAGAAACCACGAGCTCATCTACAGCCACAGCACACTGGATTTGCCCAATCTCTCCTGATCATGGAAGCTGAGCAGTGTTGGTCCTGGTTTTAGTACTTGGATGGGAGACCACCAGGAAATACCAGGAGCTGTGTGTATTTTTACAATACCAACACCGTTCTCTTGATGCATTCCATTTTGAAACATTGGGGCAGATCTATTAAGCCTGGTGAACTGATAAAGTGCAAGGTGATAAAGTACCAGCCAGTCAGCTCCTAACTGTCATTTTTCAAACCCAGCCTGTGACATGGCAATTAGGAGCTGATTGGCTGGTACTTTATCACCATGCAAATTATCATTTCACCAGGTTTAATAAATCGTCCGCTTATTCATTTATGTACGAGTAGTTAGAAGTAGAAGAACTCTAACAGAAACCACTAAGCTCATCTACAGCCACACCACACTGTATATGCCCAATATCACCTGATCTTAGGCCTGGTTTGTTCTTGGATGTGAGACCACCTGGGAATACCAGGTGCTGTAGGTAGTTTTATACTACCAACACCGTTCTCTTGATGCATTCTATTTTGAAACTTATTCATTGATGTAGAAGTTAGAAACAGCAAAAATCATCTACAGCCGCATCACACTGGATATGTCCAATCCAGTGGCGTAACTAGAAATTTTTCTCCCCCAAGCCAAAAAATTCTTTGGCGCCCCCCCCCCCCCCCTTCATGCTCCATAATTGGGAGCAAGAAAGGGATAAATATGCGCGCGCCGAAGGTGCGCGCGTCAAAAAAGGGGCGTGGTTTTGTTGGAGTGGGCGTGGTTTCGCACAAAGGGGCGTGGCATTGCAGGAAAAGACTACCTTATACCCCAGTTTTGCAACCTGCACGCCCATACGTTGGCCACCACAGGAAAGAAAAATAATCCTGATTCATGCCCCTTACATTATTTGTCATTTTTCCTCCTTATAGTAATGCCCAGTATACATTATGCCACATACTGCAATGGCCCTTAGACATTATGCCGCACACAATAATGCACGACACAATATGCACACACTGTAATGCCCCCGACACATTATGCCACACACCGTAATGTCTGTGACACATTATGCCACACACCGTAATGCCTGTGACACATTATGACAGGAATCGCAATGCCCGTTATACATTATGCTACACACTGCAATGCCCCTGATACATTATAGCACATACAATGTCTGTGACACATTATGACACACACCGCAATGTCCGTGATACATTATGCCACACACTGCAATGCCCGATACATTATAGCACATACAATGCCTGTGACACATTATGCCACACACTGCAATGACCTTGAGACATTATACCACAATGCCCGTGATATAGTATACCATACACCGTAATGCCTGTGACACATACCGCAATGCCCTGCCCGTTATACCCTATGCCACACATCGCAATGCCCGTTATGTATTATGCCACACTGCAATGACCCTGAGACATTATACCACATACCACAATGCCCGTGATATAGTATACCACACACCGTAATGCCTGACACATTATGACACACACCGCAATGTCCGTGATACATTATGCCACACACTGCAATGACCCTGAGACATTATACCACATATCACAATGCCTGCGATATAGTATACCATACACCGTAATGCCTGCGACACATTATGACACACACCGCAATGTCCGTGATACATTATGCCACACACCGTAATGCCCATTACACATTAAGTCCTACAGTAAGGCTTCTAATTACTTTTCAATTACCTGCTCGTTGTCAGGGGTTTCATGCACTGGGTGTCATGCTCGTTGCCAGGGGTTTCATGCTCTTGGTTCCATGCACGGTGCCAGGGGTTTTCATGCTCAGGGTGTCATGCTCGTTGCCAGGGGTTTCATGCACTGGGTGTCATGCTCGTTGCCAGGTGTTTCATGCACTGGGTGTCATGCTCGTTGCCAGATGTTTCATGCACTGGGTGTCATGCTCGTTGCTAGGAGGTAGTCCTTGTTGCTAGGGCTGTGCTCCCAGTGCCACATATGTCCCCAGTGCCAGATATTCCCCCACGGTGCCAGGTACTTACATGCCCCAGTGCCAAATATAGTCGTCCCCCCCCATGTGCCAGGTACACATATGCCCCCAGTGCCAGATATTCCCCCCCAGTGCCATATATGCCCCCAGTGCCAGATATTCCCCCCAGTGCCATATATGCCCCCCGTGCCATATATGCCCCCAGTGCCAGATACCCCCCCCAGTGCCATATATGCCCCCAGTGCCAGATATTCCCCCCCAGTGCCATATATGCCCCAGTGCCAGATATCCCCCCCAGTGCCAGATATGCCCCCAGTGCCAGATATTCCCCCCAGTGCCAGAAATGCCCCAGTGCCAGATATTCCTCCCTCCCCCCCCCGTGCCATATATGCCCCCAGTGCCAGATATTTACCCCCCCCGCCGTCGCTTTTTGGAGGGACACGGAGGGCACAGCTCGTCTTTCCTGTGTCCCTCCTGCTGCATCATCTCCGGCGGCCGCGGGTCTAATAGGGGGAAGTGCCGGTTCGTGAGCCAATTAGAGCTCACGGACGGCACTTCCCCCTATTAGACCCGCGGCCGCCGGAGATGATGCAGCAGGAGGGACACAGGGAGGCGCGCTGTGTGCCCTCCGTGTCCCTCCAAAAAGCGGCGGAGGGAAGGAGACTGCAGACTGACATGCGGACGCTCGTCCGCATGTCAGTCTGCTGTAAATCAGTGGCGTCCCCGCAGCCCCTCGCCCCCAAGCCACCGCGAGGACTGCGGGGGAAGTAGTTACGCCACTGGTCCAATCTCATCTGATGATGGAAGCTAAGCAGTGTTGTGCCTGGTTTGTTTTTGGATTTCAAGTCCTGCCTTCTGGTTTGGCCACGGCACCTCGGATATTCACCAAGGTCATGGCCGTGATGACGACCCTCCACCATCAGAGAATCAGGATCCTGTCAAATCTGGACGACTTGCTGATCCTGGTGAACTCCCAAGAGGTTCTCCACAGTTATCTGGAACTGGCGGTCCAATTCCTAAAAGTCCACGGGTGGCTCATCAACTGAAAAAAGTCCTCGCTGGTCCCTGCTCGGAACATTGTGCACCTAGGGGCACTGCTGGACACACACAGCCAACAATTGTTTCTGTCTCCAGAGAAAGTCCTGAAAATTCAGGACAGTATCGTCCTCTCTCGCCCAAGAGTGTTGATACACACAGCGATGCAAGTACTAGACCTCATGGTGTCGGCTTTCGATATGGTAGAGTACGCTCAATTTCATTACCGCCCTCTGCAGAGGTTAATCCTCTCCAAGTGGGACGGCCTGCCTCATCGGATGATGTCTCAAATGATCTCCTTGACTCCGGAGGTTCGTCTGACACTGAGCTGGTGGCTACAGGACCAACAGTTGAGCAGGGGCCATCCCTTCTGGATCTCCAACTGTGTACTCCTGACAATGGATGCCAGTCTTTTGGGCTGGGCCATGGTGTTGGAGCAACACTTTCTCCAGGGTCGGTGGACCAGGGAGGAATCTCTCCTCCTGATATACATTCTGGAATTGCAGGCAGTGTTCAATTAATTGACACTGGCCCTGCCTCTAGTACAGAACAGGCCTGTTCAAGTACAATCTGACAACGCCACCACGGTAGTGTACACAAATCATCAAGGCGGCACTCGAAACTGCATGGCAAAGCTGGAAGTATCAAAAATCCTCCGTTGGGTAGAAAGTCATCTGACAGCAATATCGGCAGTGTTCATTCCCGGAGTCCTCAACTAGGAAGCGGATTTCCTCAGTCGTCAGGACGTTCACGCTCGAGAGTGGAGAGGCCGCAGCAGAAATGTCTCCACTGGTGTCAGTAGGTGACTGAGGCAGGGATGACTGGGAGATAGTGGGTGACTGAAGCATAAATGAGTGGGAGATAGTGGGTGACTGAGGCCGGGGTGACTGGGAGATAGTGGGTGACAGGGAGATAGTGGGTTACTGAGGGAGGGGTGATAGGAAGGGGTTGGGTAAGTATGGGAAGAAAGTGGGTGACAGGTATAATAAATGACTAAGGCAGGGGTGATAGGGAGATAGTGGATGACTGTGGCAGGGGTGACAGGGACAGTAAGAGACTGAGGCAGGGGTGACAGGGATAGTGGCTGACTGAGGCAGGGGTGACTGGGAGATAGTGGGTGACTGAGGCAGGGTTGACAGGGATAGTGGGTGACTGAAGCAGGGGTGATAGGGTGACAGTGGGTGACTAAAGCAGGGGTGACTGGTATAGTGGGTGACTGAGGCAGGGATCGCAGATATAGTGGTTGACTGAGGCAGCGGTGACTGGGAGATAGTGGGTAACTGAGGCAGGGGTGACAGGGAAAGTGTGTGACTCAGGCAGGGGTGATAGGGAGATAGTGGGCTGCATATCTCTGCCTCACTGCAGCAGCACATTCCTGCTTCAATGACAGCAGCACATCCCTACCTCACTTATAGCAGCACATCCCTGCCTCGCTGACAGCAGCACATCCCTGCCTCGCTGACAGCAGCACATCCCTGCCTCGCTGACAGCAGCACATCCCTGCTTCACTGACAGCAGCACATCCCTGCTTCGCTGACAGCAGCACATCCCTGTTTTGCTGACAGCAGCACATCCCTGCCTCGCTGACAGCAGCACATCCCTGTCTCGCTGACAGCAGCACATCCCTGTCTCGCTGACAGCAGCACAGCACTGCTTCGCTGACAGCAGCACATCACTGCTTCACTACCAGCAGCACATCCCTGCCTCACTGGCAGCAGCACATCCCTGCCTTACTGACAGCTGTATATAGGGCCTAATTCAGACCTGATCCCTGCTGTGCATATTCACACAACAGGAGATCAGGTCTGAAGTGCGTGTGTGCTGGTGCCGCAGTGCACCGGCACATGCCAGAGATGCGATCAGCATCTCTGCCCAGTGAGCGCCTCTGCCTGATTGACAGGCAGAGGCAGTCACTGGGCAGGATGAGTCGGGCCAGCGGCGTTGTGCCGCCATTTTGGGGGCACAGTCAGGACAACGCAGACATGACCGGACCGTATGGGGGCGGGCCGTGACGGCTGCGTGACCCGGACAGCAACGGGCCTTATTTACTAAAATCTCAGATAAATTTTATGGCATTTATGTGCAGTCTAGTTTGCACAGTTGATAGAGTGTTGATCTTGCACTATCAATGTAAGCCTCACATAGGTTTGATACACATGTAAGTTTGTTTTTATTTTACTACATTGTGGTTTGTGGCTCTATACCATGTAATGCATGTCTTTTAACAGTAGTCAAGTCTTCCAATGTGCTTGTTAGTGAAACCCAATAGATAGCTTTATTTTATTTTGTTTCTTCAAATATTGAATGCATATGTCTTATAACTTTTTTTTTTTTCAATATACAGGTTGAGTATCTGTATATACATTTTTATTATAAGATTTTCAATGACACAAGTACATCCAAGTTGCAGATTATGGATTGTGAAGGACAAATCAACCATATAAACAATTTAAGCAATTTAAATTGCATGCAGGTAGTAGAATATCAAACTCCTTGGATGAGAGTTGGTCGTAATAAACTAGGATAGAAAAGAATAAAGTAGAAAATAAGATTTTAAACCTACCGGTAAATCTTTTTCTCGTAGTCCGTAGAGGATGCTGGGGACTCCGTAAGGACCATGGGGATAGACGGGCTCCACAGGAGACATGGGCACTTTAAGAAAGACTTTAGTTCTGGGTGTGCACTGGCTCCTCCCTCTGTGCCACAGTTAGAGAAACTGTGCCCAGAGGAGACGGACAGTATGAGGAAAGGATTTTGTTAATCCAGGGCAAGATTCATACCAGCCACACCAATCACACCGTATAACTTGTGATAAACTACCCAGTTATCAGTATGAAAAAACAACATAGCATCAGTGCAGGACCGATGCAACTATAACATAACCCTTATTGAAGCAATAACTATATACAAGTATTGCAGAAGTAGTCCGCACTTGGGACGGGCGCCCAGCATCCTCTACGGACTACGAGAAAAAGATTTACCAGTAGGTTTAAAATCTTATTTTCTCTAACGTCCTAGAGGATGCTGGGGACTCCGTAAGGACCATGGGGATTATACCAATGCTCCAAAACGGGCGGGAGAGTGCGGATGACTCTGCAGCACCGATTGAGCAAACATGAGTTCCTCCTCAGCCAGGGTATCAAACTTATAGTATTTTGCAAAGGTGTGTGAACCCGACCAAGTAGCAGCTTGACACAGCTGTAGTGCCGAGACCCCTCAGGCAGCCGCCCTAGAAGAGCCCACTTTCCTCGTGGAATGGGCCTTGACCAATTTCAGTAACTGCAATCCAGCCATAGAATGCGCTTGCTGAATCGTGTTACAAATCCGGCGAGCAATAGCCTGCTTTGAAGCAGGGGCACCAATCTTGTTGGTTGCATACAGGACAAACAGCGCTTCAGTTTTCCTGACTCTAGCCGTCCTGGCCACGTAAATTTTCAAAGCCCTAACCACATCAAGTAACTCGGAATCCTCCAAGTCACGCGTAGCCACAGGCACCACAATAGGTTGGTTCATATGAAAAGATGAGACCACTTTTGGTAGGAATTGAGGACGGGTCTGCAATTCCGCTCTATCCACATGGAATACCAAATATGGGCTTTTATGTGACAAAGCCGCTAATTCCGACACTCGCCTAGCCGAAGCCAAGGCTAATAACATGACCACCTTCCATGTGAGATATTTTAACTCCACTGTTTTAAGTGGTTCAAACCAGTGTAATTTTAGAAAACTTAACACCACGTTAAGGTCCCAAGGTGCCACCGGAGGCACAAAAGGAGGCTGAATATGCAGCACTCCTTTTACAAAAGTCTGAACTTCTGGAAGAGAAGCCAATTCTTTTTGAAAGAAAATGGATAAGGCCGAAATCTGGACCTTAATAGAGCCTAATTTTAGGCCCAAATTCACTCCAGTTTGTAGGAAGTGAAGGAAACGGCCCAGATGGAATTCTTCCGTAGGAGCATTCCTGGCCTCACACCAAGAAACATAATTTCGCCATATACGGTGTAATGTTTTAACGTTACATCCTTCCTAGCCTTTATCAGCGTAGGGATGACCTCAACCGGAATGCTAGGATCCGGCATTCAACCGCCATGCCGTCAAACGCAGCCGCGGTAAGTCTTGGAACAGACAGGGCCCCTGATGCAACAGGTCCTGTCTTAGAGGGAGAGGCCACAGATCTTCTGTGAGCATTTCCTGCAGATCCGGATACCAGGTCCTCCGTGGCCAATCTGGAACAATGAGGATTGTTCTCACTCCTCTTTGTCTTATTATCCTCAACACCTTGGGTATGAGAGGAAGAGGAGGAAATACCGACCGGAACACCCACGGTGTCACTAGGGCGTCTACAGCTACTGCCTGAGGGTCTCTTGACCTTGCGCAATACCTCTGTAGCTTTTTGTTGAGCCGAGACGGCATCATGTCTATCTGTGGCAGTTCCCACCGACTTGTAATCTGTGCAAAGACTTCCTGATGAAGTCCCCACTCTCCCGGATGTAGGTCGTGTCTGCTGAGGATGTCTGCTTCCCAGTTGTCCACTCCCGGAATGAACACTGCTGACAGTGCGCTTGCGTGATTCTCCACCCAGCGAAGAATTCTGGTGGCTTGTGCCATCGCCACTCTGCTCCTTGTGCCGCCTTGGCGGTTTACATGAGCCACTGCGGTGACGTTGTCTGACTGGATCAGAACCGGTTGGTCGCAAAGTAAGGTCTCCGCTTGACGTAGGGCATTGTATATGGCCCTTAGTTCCAGGATGTTGATGTGAAGACAAGTCTCTTGACTTGACCAAAGACCTTGGAAATTTCTTCCCTGTGTGACTGCTCCCCAACCTTGGAGGCTTGTGTCTGTGGTCACCAGGATCCAGCCCTGAATGCTGAATCTGCGTCCCTCGAGAAGGTGAGCACTCTGCAGCCACCACAAGAGTGATACCCTGACCCTGGGGGACAGGGTGATCAACCAATGCATCTGTAAATGTGACCCGGACCACTTGTCCAGTAGGTCCCATTGGAAAGTCCTCGCATGGAACCTGCCGAATGGAATGGCCTCGTATGATGCCACCATCTTTCCCAGGACTCGAGTGCAGTGATGCACTGACACCTGTTTTGGTTTCAATAGGTTCCTGACAAGAGTCATGAGTTCCTGGGCCTTTTCTATCAGGAGATAAACCTTCTTCTGGTCTGTGTCCAGAATCATGCCCAAAGAAAGACAGACGAGTAGTAGGAATCAACTGCGACTTCGGGATATTGAGAATCCAGCCGTGTTGCTGTAACACTTTCAGTTAAAGTGATACGCTGTTCAGCAACTGCTCTCTTGATCTCGCTTTTATGAGATCGCCCAAGTACGGGATAATTGTGACACCTTGCTTGCACAGGAGCACCATCATTTCCGCCATTACCTTGGTGAAAATTCTCAGGGCCATGGAGAGACCAAACAGCAACGTCTGAAATTGGCAATGACAGTCCTGTACCGCAAATCTGAGTTACGCCTGATGAGGTGGATAAATGGGGACATGAAGGTATGCATCCTGTACACAAATGCGGACAACAGGTGTCAAGCCGTGTGTTGCCTTTGTCAAGCTGTAATAAGTAGGGATAAGGACGTTAACCACCTCGGAACATCCTCCCTTATACGTCACCTGCAGCGCATTCATCATAAGTCAGTGACAAGTTCAAAAACTTTGGATGACAGCGGAAGCAGTCCACTAACCACTAAATCCCTTCCTCTTGTAACCAAGCTCCTGCAAACCACACCACCAACTCCCTCAGTGTCAATTTCCTCCTTAGACAGGAGAGCCAATAGTCCTGCAGGCCATGTCACTGGCAAGTCTGACGAGTCCTCTCCTGCCTGGGATTCCTCCGATGCATCCTTGAGTGTAACGCCTACTGCTGCTGGCGCTGCTGTTGTTGCTGCTGGGAGTCGATCGTCATCCCAGAGGGGAAGTCGGAAGACCACTTGTACTTCTTCCAGTAAGCAATTGACTGTCCAACAGTCCTTTGCGAGGAAGATGAAATATCACAGCAGTCATCCTGCTGCAAAGCGGATAACTTAGGTCTGGGTGGTGAGAAACGTGGTTCTGGTATCCATCGTTAATTTAGAGGCAACTAGAGACTTGATTGAGGTACTGTGTCCACGGTACCAAATACCCTCTAGGTTCCATTTCTCTAGGCAGGCGATACCGAAAATGTACACAGACCTCAGAAAAAGAGTCACCAGTGTCCTAAAAAATGCAGTTGTACCCAATGTCCACTTGTCTGTGGTTAAGTGGAGCAGGGCAGACTCAGGACTATATGACTGTGACAGCCCACTGGGTAGATGTATTGCCTCCCGCAGCAAGAACAGCAGCGGCGGCACCAGTAGCAGCATCTCGCAATTGCCAACTCGTTCCTAGGCAGGCTACGCTTTGTATCACCGCTTTCCATAAGAGGCACACAGCTGACAACCTCTTACGGAAACTGAGGAACATCATCGCAGAATGGCTTACCCCAATTGAACTCTCCTGGGGATTTGTGACATCGGACAACGCCACCAATATTGTGCGTGCATTACATCTGGGCAAATTCCAGCACGTCCCATGTTTTGCACATACATTGAACTTGGTGGTGCAGAATTATTTAAAAAACGACAGGGGCGTGCAAGAGATGCTGTCGGTGGCCCGAAGAATTGCGGGCCACTTTCTGCCTTCAGCCACCGCATGCCGAAGACTGGAGCACCACCAAACATTCCTGAACCTGCCCTGCCATCATCTGAAGCAAGAGGTGGTAACGAGGTGGAATTCAACCCTCTATATGCTTCAGAGGATGGAGGAGCAGCAAAAGGCCATTCAAGCCTATACATCTGCCCACGATATAGGCAAAGGAGGGGGAATGCACCTGACTCAAGCGCAGTGGAGAATGATTTCAACGTTGTGAAAGGTTCTGCAACCCTTTGAACTTTCCACACGTGAAGTCAGTTCAGACACTGCCAGCCTGAGTCAGGTCATTCCCCTCATCAGGCTTTTGCAGAAGAAGCTGGAGACATTGAAGGAGGAGCTAAAACAGAGCGATTCAACTAGGCATGTGGGACTTGTGGATGGAGCCCTTAATTTGCTTAACCAGGATTCAATCTGTTGAAATCAGAGCACTACATTTTGGCCGCCGTGCTCGATCCTAGATTTAAAACCTACATTGTATCTCTCTTTCCGGCAGACACAAGTCTGCAGAGGTTCAAAGACCTGCTGGTGAGAAAATTGTCAAGTCAAGCGGAACGTGACCCGTCAACAGCTCCTCCTTCACATTCTCCCGCAACTGGGGGTGCGAGGAAAAGGCTAAGAATTCCGAGCCCACCCGCTGGCGGTGATGCAGGGCAGTCTGGAGTGAGTGCTGACATCTGGTCCAGACTGAAGGACCTGGCAACGATTACTGACATGTCGTCTACTGTCACTGCATATGATTCTGTCACCTTTGAAAGAATGGTGGAGAAAAAGAGGCAATTTGGAGGCCCTTGCACAAACTGGCTTTATTCTACCTAAGTTGCCCTCCCTCCAGTGTGTACTCCGAAAGAGTGTTTAGTGCGGCCGCTCACCTTGTCAGCAATCGGCGTACAAGGTTACTTCCAGAAAATGTGGAGAAGATGATGATCATCAAAATTAATTATAATCAATTCCTCCGTGGAGACATTCACCAGCAATTGCCTCCAGAAAGTACACAGGGATCTGAGATGGTGGATTCCAGTGGGGACGAATTAATAATCTGTGAGGAGGGGGATGTACACAGTGAAAGGGGTGAGGAATCGGAGGATGATGAGGTGGACATCTTGCCTCTGTAGAGCCAGTTTGTGCAAGGAGAGATTGATTGATTCTTTTTTGGTGGGGGCCCAAACCAACCAGTCATTTCAGTCAGTCGTGTGGCAGACCCTGTCGCTGAAATGCTGGGTTCGTCAATGTTTTTCTTTTCAATCTAAACCCCTGCAGTTTTCTGTAAGCATCTGCTTCGCTATGATGATCAACAAGTCACAAGGGAAAACACTCAGGGCTGGAGGCGTAGATCTTAGGACCAGCTGCTACAAGCATGGCAGAGGTGTCACTATCACTGGTGACACCCAGAGAGGCGGCAAGGGAGATTGTAATGCAGTGCGCGCAGATAAGCAGCGCAATGGTAAAAAGGAGGCATGGTCTCATAGGTAGGGGCGTGGCCTGAATCTCCATTTTGTTGCTGCGGGTATCCCGGGGGTTGGGGGCTGTACCCGGGGACTAGTGTGTGAGTGGTGCTGGCTCCTGCACAGTGACAGAAACTGGGTGTTGCACGTAATGTCACAGTGAAACACCCATATTCTGTCACTGAAGAAGAGCCGGCACTTTGGTGTCACCCCACTTGGCGGGTGACACTCGGGTGTGTGCCGCAACCCCGTTGTGATGCCACTGACCCATGGGAAGCTTTACGTGGCTTACCCATGTGTTAGTAGCCCCAAGCATCTTTTGTGTTAGTCCCTGAAGAAAAACTTCAAATATTGTTTACAATTTTGTAATCAATGGCCTAATTCAGTAAGGATTGCAAATTCTGCTAAGTAACAGAATTTGCAATCCTTTGGTTCGCATGCTGGGGCCACCCATCACAGGGCATGGCCACTCAGCATGCCGCCTCCCTTCTTGACCACGCTGAAATTGCAGTCTCTTAGCAATTTTTGCAGTTGGATTGCTTATTGTGATTGCAATCCAACCTGAATCAGGCTCTATTACCTATCACAATGCACTGCAGGTAGTACAAAATGGGGTTAATATAGGAGAAAACCCCCCAGAGCTGTGCTCCTTAACTGTCCCTGGTGGCTAGTGGAGCGGCTGCCCAGTAATCAGTGTCCACGCCAGTGCGCACACGGCCCGCCCCCTACAGCCATGCTGGATCACGGTATAGTGTGGGCACAGAAGCCCCTTACCTCCCTTTCATCAGCGGCCTCGTGATCCCGGAGGGCGGTGTGTGTGTGACTGACCTTAGGAAGAAACCGGAGCCTCCGCTGCAGTGACCCAGCAACCAGGGCACGGGAGTATACTGCGCCGCTGGGAGTGATGGAGCTGCAGTAAAGATGTCTATTAGACCTAGCCTGCTGCAGCCCTTGTACATTCTTATAAAAAAAGTTCTTCTTTTCTTGTCAAAATTAATAGCTAAGTATAGGCTGCCTGAGGCAGCCCCCTGTTAAGTGTCCTGCTACTGAAGGCACCAACTACAAACTGAGCTCCCTGTTCATGGAAGCGAGGTTATAGAGCAGGGGGCGCTGAGCATCTTGGGAACAGTCAAAAGCTTTGAGCCTGTTGGTGCCTCAGATCAAGATCCTACTCTACACCACAATGTGAATCCTTGTGGAGTCCAGTGTACCCCACAGAAGAAATGAATGTGTCACACCCATTGGCAGCAACATTAGAATAGCTGCTGATGGGCACAATTGAGAAAGGAAGGGGGGGAAACATTTGAATCCAGCACATATATGTAATTTGAATATGTAATTTGTACCTTCCTACTTTAAAATGTAATGGATGAACCTCACCCTGTGAGAACTATCTTCATGATCAAGAGATCTCATATGCAAGATAAGTATGTGTTGGCAGAGGCGCTCACTGGGCAGAGATGCTGATCGCATCTCTGGCATGTGCCGGTGCACTGCGGCACCAGCACACACACACACACACTTCAGACCTGATCTCCTGTTGTGTGAATATGCACAGCAGAGATCAGGTCTGAATACAGCTGTCAGTAAGGCAGGGATCTGCTGCTGCCAGTGAGGCAGGGATGTGCTGCTGTCAGTGAAGCAGTGATCTGCTGCTGCCAGTGAGGCAGGGATCTGCTGCTGCCAGTGAGGCAGGGATGTGCTGCTATAAGTGAGGCAGGTATGTGCTGCTGTCAATGAGGCAGGGATGTGCTGCTGTCAGTGAAGCAGGGATGTGCTGCTGTCAGCAAGGCAGTGATCTGCTGCCCACTATCTCCCTATCACCCCTGCCTGAGTCACACACTTTCCCTGTCACCCCTGCCCCAGTTACCCACTATCTCCCAGTCACCGCTGCCTCAGTTAACCACTATACCTG
>NW_026969100.1:0-55000 GCF_028390025.1 Pseudophryne corroboree
AGGAGGAGAGAACTAAGGAAGCTATAAGGAGAAGAGGGGAGGGGAGGGGGGGTTGAAAGGTAAGGTAGTAAAGGCATATTGGATAAACTACAACCTTATACATATTCATTAATGTACCAGTAGTTAGAAGTAGAAGAGCTCTAACAGAAACCACAAAGCTTATCTAAAGCCACACCACACTGGATATGCCCAATCTCATTTGATTTTTGAAGCAAAGCAGTATTGGACTTTGTTAATACATGGATGGGAGACTGCTTGGTAGTATCAGATTCTTTAGGTGTTTTTAAACTACCAACACCATTTTCTTGGTACATTTAATTTTTACATGTATTCTTTTATGTACCAGAAGTTAGAAGTAGAAGAGCTGTAATAAAAACCACCAGCTCATCTACAGCCACAGCACACTGGATTTGCCCAATCTCTCCTGATCATGGAAACTGAGCAGTGTTGGTCCTGGTTTTAGTACTTGGATGGGAGACCACCAGGAAATACCAGGAGCTGTGTGTATTTTTACAATACTAACACCGTTCTCTTGATGCATTCCATTTTGAAACATTGGGGCAGATCTATTAAGCCTGGTGAACTGATAAAGTGCAAGGTGATAAAGTACCAGCCAGTCAGCTCCTAACTGTCATTTTTCAAACCCAGCCTGTGACATGGCAATTAGGAGCTGATTGGCTGGTACTTTATCACCATGCAAATTAGCATTTCACCAGGTTTAATAAATCGTCCGCTTACTCATTTATGTACGAGTAGTTAGAAGTAGAAGAACTCTAACAGAAACCACTAAGCTCATCTACAGCCACACCACACTGTATATGCCCAATATCACCTGATTTTAGGCCTGGTTTGTTCTTGGATGTGAGACCACCTGGGAATACCAGGTGCTGTAGGTAGTTTTATACTACCAACACCGTTCTCTTGATGCATTCTATTTTGAAACTTATTCATTGATGTACCAGTAGTTAGAAGTAGAAGTTAGAAACAGCAAAAATCATCTACAGCCGCATCACACTGGATATGTCCAATCTCATCTGATGTTGGAAGCTAAGCAGTGTTGTGCCTGGTTAGTTTTTGGATTTCAGGTCCTGCCTTCTGGTTTGGCCACGGCACCTCGGAAATTCACCAAGGTCATGGCCGTGATGACGACCCTTCACCATCGGTGGACCAGGGAGGAATCTCTCCTCCCGATAAACATTCTGGAATTGCAGGCAGTGTTCAATTCATTGACACTGGCCCTGCCTCTAGTACAGAACAGGCCTGTTCAAGTACAATCGGACAACGCCACCACGGTAGTGTACACAAATCATCAAGGCGGCACTCGAAATTGCATAGCAAAGCTGGAAGTATCAAAAATCCTCAGTTGGGTAGAACGTGATCTGCCAGCAATATCGGCAGTGTTCATTCCCGGAGTCCTCAACTGGGAAGCGGATTTCCTCAGTCGTCAGGACGTTCACGCTGGAGAGTGGAGAGGCCGCAGCAGAAATGTCTGCACTGGTGTCAGTAGGTGACTGAGGCAGGGATGACTGGGAGATAGTGGGTGACTGAAGCATGTATGAGTGGGAGATAGTGGGTGACTGAGGCCGGGGTGACTGGGAGATAGTCAGTGACTAAGGCAGGGGTGATAGGGATATAGTGGATGACTGTGGCAGGGGTGACAGGGACAGTAGGAGACTGAGGCAGGGGTGACAGGGATAGTGGGTGACTGAGGCAGGGGTGATAGGGTGACAGTGGGTGACTGAGGCAGGGGTGACAGGGATAGTGGGTGACTGAGGCAGGGGTGACAGGGATAGTGGGTGACTGAGGCAGGGGTGATATGGAGATAGTGGTTGACTGAGGCAGGGGTGACAGAGATAGTGGGTGACTAAAGCAGGGGTGATTGGTATAGTGGGTGACTGAGGCAGGGGTCGCAGGTATAGTGGTTAACTGAGGCAGCGGTGACTGGGAGATAGTGGGTAACTGGGGCAGGGGTGACAGGGAAAGTGTGTGACTCAGGCAGGGGTGATAGGGAGATAGTGGGCAGCAAATCACTGCCTTGCTGACAGCAGCACATACCTGCCTTACTGACAGCAGCAGATCACTGCCTCACTGACAGCAGCAGATCCCTGCCTCACTGGCAGCAGCAGATCCCTGCCTTACTGACAGCTGTATATAGGGCCTAATTCAGACCTGATCTCTGCTGTGCATATTCACACAACAGGAGATCAGGTCTGAAGTGTGTGTGTGTGCTGGTGCCGCAGCGCACCGGCACATGCCAGAGATGCGATCAGCATCTCTGCCCAGTGAGCGCCTCTGCCAACACATACTTATCTTGCATATGAGATCTCTTGATCATAAAGATAGTTCTCACAGGGTGAGGTTCATCCATTACATTTTAAAGTAGGAAGGTACAAATTACATATTCAAATTACATATATGTGCTGGATTCAAATGTTTTCCCCCCTTCCTTTCTCAATTGTGCCCATCAGCAGCTATTCTAATGTTGCTGCCAATGGGTGTGACACATTCATTTCTTCTGTGGGGTACACTGGACTCCACAAGGATTCACATTGGGGTGTAGAGTAGGATCTTGATCTGAGGCACCAACAGGCTCAAAGCTTTTGACTGTTCCCAAGATGCTCAGCGCCCCCTGCTCTATAAACTCGCTTCCATGAACAGGGAGCTCAGTTTGTAGTTGGTGCCTTCAGTAGCAGGCCACTTAACAGGGGGCTGCCTCAGGCAGCCTATTCTTAGCTATTAATTTTGACAAGAAAAGAAGAACTTTTTTTATAAGAATCTACAAGGGCTGCAGCAGGCTAGGTCTAATAGACATCTTTACTGCAGCTCCATCACTCCCAGCGGCGCAGTATACTCCCGTGCCCTGGTTGCTGGGTCACTGCAGCGGAGGCTCCGGTTTCTTCCTAAGGTCAGTCACACACACACCGCCCTCCGGGATCACGAGGCCGCTGATGAAAGGGAGGTAAGGGGCTTCTGTGCCCACACTATACCGAGATCCAGCGTGGCTGTAGGGGGCGGGCCGTGTGCGCACTGGCGTGGACACTGATTACTGGGCAGCTGCTCCACTAGCCACCAGGGACAGTTAAGGAGCACAGCTCTGGGGGTTTTTCTCCTATATTAACCCCATTTTGTACTACCTGCAGTGCATTGTGATAGGTAATAGAGCCTGATTCAGGTTGGATTGTAATCGCAATAAGCAATCCAACTGCAAAAATTGCTAAGAGCATACGCATGCGCCTGCATTTTCTGTGGCACCCCGCAGATAATGCGATCACCTCTGACTGTCAATCGGTGCGGGGGGGGGTCAGCAACAATCCATTTCAAAGTCGGAGATGGAGCGGTGCAGGGGCAGGGCTACAAAATGGGGTCGGCAACGGAGAAACAGGAGGCGTGGTCAGAGCGGCTGCATGACATCACATGCAGCCGCTGCGATCACAAAAATGGTGGCGGCTTCCTGCGCACACGTACAGTCTGCACCAACAGGAGGCTAACCCATTTTTTATGATCATGCTGAACTGCACTGAGACTGCAATTTCAGCGTGGTCAAGAAGGGAGGCGGCATGCTGGGTGGCCATGCCCTGTGATGGGTGGCCCCAGCATGCGAACCAAAGGATTGCAAATTCTGTTACTTAGCAGAATTTGCAATCCTTACTGAATTAGGCCCATTGATTACAAAATTGTAAACAATATTTGAAGTTTTTCTTCAGGGACTAACACAAAAGATGCTTGGGGCTACTAACACATGGGTAAGCCACGTAAAGCTTCCCATGGGTCAGTGGCATCACAACAGGGTTGCGGCACACACCCAAGTGTCACCCGCCAAGGGGGGTGACACCAAAGTGCCGGCTCTTCTTCAGTGACAGAATATGGGTGTTTCACTGTGACATTACGTGCAACACCCAGTTTCTGTCACTGTGCAGGAGCCAGCACCACTCACACACTAGTCCCCGGGTGCAGCCCCCAACCCCCGGGATACCCGGAGCAACAAAATGGTGATTCAGGCCACGCCCCTACCTATGAGACCATGCCTCCTTTTTACCATTGCGCTGCTTATCTGCGCGCACTGCATTACAATCTACTTCGCCACCTCTCTGGGTGTCACCAGTGATAGTGACACCTCTGCCATGCTTGTAGCAGCTGGTCCTAAGATCTACGCCTCCAGCCCTGAGTGTTTGCCCATGTGACTTGTTGATCATCATAGCGAAGCAGATGCTTACAGAAAACTGCAGGGGCTTAGATTGAAAAGAAAAACATTGATGAACCCATCATTTCAGCGACAGGGTCTGCCACACGACTGACTGAAATGACTGGTTGGTTTGTGCCCCCACCAAAAAAGAATCAATCAATCAATCAATCTCTCCTTGCACAAACTGGCTCTACAGAGGCAAGATGTCCACCTCATCATCCTCCGATTCCTCACCCCTTTCACTGTGTACATCCCCCTCCTCACAGATTATTAATTCGTCCCCACTGGAATCCACCATCTCAGATCCCTGTGTACTTTCTGGAGGCAATTGCTGGTGAATGTCTCCACGGAGGAATTGATTATAATTCATTTTGATGATCATCATCTTCTCCACATTTTCTGGAAGTAACCTCGTACGCCGATTGCTGACAAGGTGAGCGGCTGCACTAAACACTCTTTTGGAGTACACACTGGAGGGAGGGCAACGTAGGTAGAATAAAGCCAGTTTGTGCAAGGGCCTCCAAATTGCCTCTTTTTCCTGCCAGTATACATACTGACGTGCCTACCTGGATGCAGTCACTCATATAATTCTCCACCATTCTTTCAAAGGTGACAGAATCATATGCAGTGACAGTAGACGACATGTCAGTAATCGTTGCCAGGTCCTTCAGTCCGGACCAGATGTCAGCACTCACTCCAGACTGCCCTGCATCACCGCCAGCGGGTGGGCTCGGAATTCTTAGCCTTTTCCTCGCACCCCCACTTGCGGGAGAATGTGAAGGAGGAGCTGTTGACTGGTCACGTTCCGCTTGACTTGACAATTTTCTCACCAGCAGGTCTTTGAACCTCTGCAGACTTGTGTCTGCCGGAAAGAGAGATACAATGTAGGTTTTAAATCTAGGATCGAGCACGGTGGCCAAAATGTAGTGCTCTGATTTCAACAGATTGAATCCTGGTTAAGTGAATTAAGGGCTCCATCCACAAGTCCCACATGCCTAGTGGAATCGCTCTGTTTTAGCTCCTCCTTCAATGTCTCCAGCTTCTTCTGCAAAAGCCTGATGAGGGGAATGACCTGACTCAGGCTGGCAGTGTCTGAACTGACTTCACGTGTGGCAAGTTCAAAGGGTTGCAGAACCTTGCACAACGTTGAAATCATTCTCCACTGCGCTTGAGTCAGGTGCATTCCCCCTCCTTTGCCTATTTAGTGGGCAGATGTATAGGCTTGAATGGCCTTTTGCTGCTCCTCCATCCTCTGAAGCATATAGAGGGTTGAATTCCACCTCGTTACCACCTCTTGCTTCAGATGATGGCAGGACAGGTTCAGGAATGTTTGGTGCTGCTCCAGTCTTCGACATGCGGTGGCTGAAGGCAGAAAGTGGCCCGCAATTCTTCGGGCCACCGACAGCATCTCTTGCACGCCCCTGTCGTTTTTTAAATAATTCTGCACCACCAAATTAAATGTATGTGCAAAACATGGGACGTGCTGGAATTTGCCCAGATGTAATGCACGCACAATATTGGTGGCGTTGTCCGATGTCACAAATCCCCAGGAGAGTCCAATTGGGGTAAGCCATTCTGCGATGATGTTCCTCAGTTTCCGTAAGAGGTTGTCAGCTGTGTGCCTCTTATGGAAAGCGGTGATACAAAGCGTAGCCTGCCTAGGAACGAGTTGGCAATTGCGAGATGCTGCTACTGGTGCCGCCGCTGCTGTTCTTGCTGCGGGGGGCAATACATCTACCCAGTGGGCTGTCACAGTCATATAGTCCTGAGTCTGCCCTGCTCCACTTAACCACAGACAAGTGGACATTGGGTACAACTGCATTTTTTAGGACACTGGTGACTCTTTTTCTGAGGTCTGTGTACATTTTCGGTATCGCCTGCCTAGAGAAATGGAACCTAGAGGGTATTTGGTACCGGGGACACAGTACCTTAATCAAGTCTCTAGTTGCCTGTAAATTAACGATGGATACCGGAACCACGTTTCTCACCACCCAGGCTGACAAGACCCGAGTTATCCGCTTTGCAGCAGGATGACTGCTGTGATATTTCATCTTCCTCGCAAAGGACTGTTGGACAGTCAATTGCTTACTGGAAGTAGTACAAGTGGTCTTCCGACTTCCCCTCTGGGATGACGATCGACTCCCAGCAGCAACAACAGCAGCGCCAGCAGCAGTAGGCGTTACACTCAAGGATGCATCGGAGGAATCCCAGGCAGGAGAGGACTCGTCAGACTTGCCAGTGACATGGCCTGCAGGACTATTGGCTCTCCTGTCTAAGGAGGAAATTGACACTGAGGGAGTTGGTGGTGTGGTTTGCAGGAGCTTGGTTACAAGAGGAAGGGATTTAGTGGTCAGTGGACTGCTTCCGCTGTCATCCAAAGTTTTTGAACTTGTCACTGACTTATGATGAATGCGCTGCAGGTGTCGTATAAGGGAGGATGTTCCGAGGTGGTTAACGTCCTTATCCCTACTTATTACAGCTTGACAAAGGCAACACACGGCTTGACACCTGTTGTCCGCATTTGTGTACAGGATGCATACCTTCATGTCCCCATTTATCCACCTCATCAGGCGTACCTCAGATTTGCGGTACAGGACCGTCATTGCCAATTTCAGACGTTGCTGTTTGGTCTCTCCATGGCCCTGAGAATTTTCACCAAGGTAATGGCAGAAATGATGGTGCTCCTGTGCAAGCAAGGTGTCACAATTATCCCGTACTTGGGCGATCTCATAAAAGCGAGATCAAGAGAGCAGTTACTGAACAGCGTATCACTTTCACTGAAAGTGTTACAGCAACACGGCTGGATTCTCAATATCCCGAAGTCGCAGTTGATTCCTACTACTCGTCTGTCTTTTTTGGGCATGATTCTGGACACGGACCAGAAGAGGGTTTATCTCCTGATAGAAAAGGCCCAGGAACTCATGACTCTTGTCAGGAACCTATTGAAACCAAAACTTGTGTCAGTGCATCACTGCACTCGAGTCCTGGGAAAGATGGTGGCATCATACGAGGCCATTCCATTCGGCAGGTTCCATGCGAGGACTTTCCAATGGGACCTACTGGACAAGTGGTCCGGGTCACATTTACAGATGCATTGGTTGATCACCCTGTCCCCCAGGGTCAGGGTATCACTCCTGTGGTGGCTGCAGAGTGCTCACCTTCTCGAGGGACGCAGATTCAGCATTCAGGGCTGGATCCTGGTGACCACAGACGCAAGCCTCCAAGGTTGGGGAGCAGTCACACAGGGAAGAAATTTCCAAGGTCTTTGGTCAAGTCAAGAGACTTGTCTTCACATCAACATATACAATGCCCTACGTCAAGCGGAGACCTTACTTTGCGACCAACCGGTTCTGATCCAGTCAGACAACGTCACCGCAGTGGCTCATGTAAACCGCCAAGGCGGCACAAGGAGCAGAGTGGCGATGGCACAAGCCACCAGAATTCTTCGCTGGGTGGAGAATCACGCAAGCGCACTGTCAGCAGTGTTCATTCCGGGAGTGGACAACTAGGAAGCAGACTTCCTCAGCAGACACGACCTACATCCGGGAGAGTGGGGACTTCATCAGGAATTCTTTGCACAGATTACAAGTCGGTGGGAACTGCCACAGATAGACATGATGCCGTCCCGGCTCAACAAAAAGCTACAGAGGTATTGCGCAAGGTCAAGAGACCCTCAGGCAGTAGCTGTAGACGCCCTAGTGACACCGTGGGTGTTCCGGTCGGTCTATGTATTTCCTCCTCTTCCTCTCATACCCAAGGTGTTGAGGATAATAAGACAAAGAAAAGTGAGAACAATCCTCATTGTTCCAGATTGGCCACGGAGGACCTGGTATCCGGATCTGCAGGAAATGCTCACAGAAGATCCGTGGCCTCTTCCTCTAAGACAGGACCTGTTGCATCAGGGGCCCTGTCTGTTCCAAGACTTACTGCGGCTGCGTTTGACGGCATGGCGGTTGAATGCCGGATCCTAGCATTCCGGTTGAGGTCATCCCTACGCTGATAAAGGCTAGGAAGGATGTAACGTTAAAACATTACACCGTATATGGCGAAATTATGTTTCTTGGTGTGAGGCCAGGAATGCTCCTACGGAAGAACTCCATCTGGGCCGTTTCCTTCACTTCCTACAAACTGGAGTGAATTTGGGCCTACAATTAGGCTCTATTAAGGTCCAGATTTCGGCCTTATCCATTTTCTTTCAAAAAGAATTGGCTTCTCCTCCAGAAGTTCAGACTTTTGTAAAAGGAGTGCTGCATATTCAGCCTCCTTTTGTGCCTCCGGTGGCACCTTGGGACCTTAACGTGGTGTTAAGTTTTCTAAAATCACACTGGTTTGAACCACTTAAAACAGTGGAGTTAAATTATCTCACGTGGAAGGTGGTCATGTTATTAACCTTGGCTTCGGCTAGGCGAGTGTCGGAATTAGCGGCTTTGTCACATAAAAGCCCATATTTGGTATTCCATGTGGATAGAGCGTAATTGCGGACCCGTCCTCAATTCCTACCAAAAGTGGTCTCATCTTTTCATATGAACCAACCTATTGTGGTGCCTGTGGCTACGCGTGACTTGGAGGATTCCGAGTTACTTGATGTGGTCAGGGCTTTGAAAATTTACGTGGCCAGGACGGCTAGAGTCAGGAAAACTGAAGCGCTGTTTGTCCTGTATGCAACCAACAAGATTGGTGCCCCTGCTTCAAAGCAGGCTATTGCTCGCCAGATTTGTAACACGATTCAGCAAGCGCATTCTATGGCTGGATTGCAGTTACTGAAATCGGTCAAGGCCCATTCCACGAGGAAAGTGGGCTCTTCTTTGGCGGCTGCCCGAGGGGTCTCGGCACTACAGCTGTGTCAAGCTGCTACTTGGTCGGGTTCAAACACCTTTGCAAAATACTATAAGTTTGATACCCTGGCTGAGGAGGAACTCATGTTTGCTCAATCGGTGCTGCAGAGTCATCCACACTCTCCCGCCCGTTTTGGAGCATTGGTATAATCCCCATGGTCCTTACGGAGTCCCCAGCATCCTCTAGGACGTTAGAGAAAATAAGATTTTAAACCTACCGGTAAATCTTTTTCTCGTAGTCCGTAGAGGATGCTGGGCGCCCGTCCCAAGTGCGGACTACTTCTGCAATACTTGTATATAGTTATTGCTTCAATAAGGGTTATGTTATAGTTGCATCGGTCCTGCACTGATGCTATGTTGTTTTTTCATACTGATAACTGGGTAGTTTATCACAAGTTATACGGTGTGATTGGTGTGGCTGGTATGAATCTTGCCCTGGATTAACAAAATCCTTTCCTCATACTGTCAGTCTCCTCTGGGCACAGTTTCTCTAACTGTGGCATAGAGGGAGGAGCCAGTGCACACCCAGAACTAAAGTCTTTCTTAAAGTGCCCATGTCTCCTGTGGAGCCCGTCTATCCCCATGGTCCTTACGGAGTCCCCAGCATCCTCTACGGACTACGAGAAAAAGATTTACCGGTAGGTTTAAAATCTTATTTTCTACTGTATTCTTTTCTATCCTAGTTTATTACGACCAACTCTCATCCAAGGAGTTTGATATTCTACTACCTGTATGCAATTTAAATTGCTTAAATTGTTTATATGGTTGATTTGTCCTTCACAATCCATAATCTGCAACTTGGATGGTTTTGTGTCATTGAAAATCTTATAATAAAAATGTATATGTATATATATATATATATATATATATATATATATATATATATAAAAAAAAAGTTATAAGACATATGCATTCAATATTTGAAGAAACAAAATAAAATAAAGCTATCTATTGGGTTTCACTAACAAGCACATTGGAAGACTTGGCTACTGTTAAAAGACATGCATTACATGGTATAGAGCCACAAACCACAATGTAGTAAAATAAAAACAAACTTACATGTGTATCAAACCTATGTGAGGCTTACATTGATAGTGCAAGATCAACACTATCAACTGTGCAAACTAGACTGCACATAAATGCCATAAAATTTATCTGAGATTTTAGTAAATAAGGCCCGTTGCTGTCCGGGTCACGCAGCCGTCACGGCCCGCCCCCATACGGTCCGGTCATGTCTGCGTTGTCCGGACTGTGCCCCCAAAATGGCGGCACAACGCCGCTGGCCCGACTCCTCCTGCCCAGTGACCGCCTATGCCTGTCAATCAGGCAGAGGCGCTCACTGGGCAGAGATGCTGATCGCATCTCTGGCATGTGCCGGTGCACTGCGGCACCAGCACACACGCACTTCAGACCTGATCTCCTGTTGTGTGAATATGCACAGCAGGGATCAGGTCTGAATTAGGCCCTATATACAGCTGTCAGTAAGGCAGGGATGTGCTGCTGCCAGTGAGGCAGAGATGTGCTGCTGGTAGTGAAGCAGTGATGTGCTGCTGTCAGCGAAGCAGTGCTGTGCTGCTGTCAGCGAGGCAGAAATGTGCTGCTGTCAGCGAGGCAGGGATGTGCTGCTGTCAGCGAGGCAGGGATGTGCTGCTGTCAGCGAGGCAGGGATGTGCTGCTGTCAGCGAGGCAGGGATGTGCTGCTGTCAGCGAGGCAAGGATGTGCTGCTGTCAGCGAGGCAAGGATGTGCTGCTGTCAGCGAGGCAGGGATGTGCTGCTGTCAGCGAGGCAGGGATGTGCTGCTGTCAGCGAGGCAGGGATGTGCTGCTGTCATTGAAGCAGGAATGTGCTGCTGCAGTGAGGCAGAGATATGCTGCCCACTATCTCCCTGTCACCCCTGCCTGAGTCACACACTTTCCCTGTCACCCCTGCCTCAGTTACCCACTATCTCCCAGTCACCGCTGCCTCAGTCAACCACTATACCTGCGATCCCTGCCTCAGTCACCCACTATACCAGTCACCCCTGCTTTAGTCACCCACTGTCACCCTATCACCCCTGCTTCAGTCACCCACTATCCCTGTCAACCCTGCCTCAGTCACCCACTATCTCCCAGTCACCCCTGCCTCAGTCAGCCACTATCCCTGTCACCCCTGCCTCAGTCTCTTACTGTCCCTGTCACCCCTGCCACAATCATCCACTATCTCCCTATCACCCCTGCCTTAGTCATTTATTATCCCTGTCACCCACTTTCTTCCCATACTTACCCAACCCCTTCCTATCACCCCTCCCTCAGTAACCCACTATCTCCCTGTCACCCACTATCTCCCAGTCACCCCGGCCTTAGTCACCCACTATCTCCCACTCATACATGCTTCAGTCACCCACTATCTCCCAGTCATCCCTGCCTCAGTCACCTACTGACACCAGTGCAGACATTTCTGCTGCAGCCTCTCCACTCTCCAGCGTGAACGTCCTGACGACTGAGGAAATCCGCTTCCCAGTTGAGGACTCCGGGAATGAACACTGCCGATATTGCTGTCAGATGACATTCTACCCAACGGAGGATTTTTGATACTTCCAGCTTTGCCATGAAGTTTCGAGTGCCACCTTGATGATTTGTGTACACTACCGTGGTGGCGTTGTCAGATTGTACTTGAACAGGCCTGTTCTGTACTAGAGGCAGGGCCAGTGTCAATTAATTGAACACTGCCTGCAATTCCAGAATGTATATCAGGAGGAGAGATTCCTCCCTGGTTCACCGACCCTGGAGAAAGTGTTGCTCCAACACCGTGGCCCAGCCCAAAAGACTGGCATCCATTGTCAGGAGGACACAGTTGGAGATCCAGAAGGGATGGCCCCTGCTCAACTGTTGGTCCTGTAGCCACCAGCTCAGTGTCAGACGAACCTCCGGAGTCAAGGATATCATTTGAGACATTATCCGATGAGGCAGGCCGTCCCACTTGGAGAGGATTAACCTCTGCAGAGGGCGGTAATGAAATTGAGCGTACTCTACCATATCGAAAGCCGACACCATGAGGTCTAGTACTTGCATCGCCGTGTGTATCAACACTCTTGGGCGAGAGAGAAAGATACTGTCCTGAATTTTCAGGACTTTCTCTGGAGACAGAAACAATTGTTGGCTGTGTGTGTCCAGCAGTGCCCCTAGGTGCACCATGTTCCGAGCAGGGACCAGCGAGGACTTTTTTCAGTTGATGAGCCACCCGTGGACTTGTAGGAATTGGACCGCCAGTTCCAGATAACTGTGGAGAACCTCTTGGGAGTTCACCAGGATCAGCAAGTCATCCAGATTTGGCAGGATCCTGATTCTCTGATGGTGAAGGGTCGTCATCACGGCCATGACCTTGGTGAATATCCGAGGTGCCGTGGCCAAACCAGAAGGCAGGACTTGAAATCCAAAAACAAACCAGGCACAACACTGCTTAGCTTCCATCATCAGATGAGATTGGACATATCCAGTGTGATGCGGCTGTAGATGATTTTTGCTGTTTCTAACTTCAACATCAATGAATAAGTTTCAAAATAGAATGCATCAAGAGAACGGTGTTGGTAGTATAAAACTACCTACAGCACCTGGTATTCCCAGGTGGTCTCACATCCAAGAACAAACCAGGCCTAAAATCAGGTGATATTGGGCATATACAGTGTGGTGTGGCTGTAGATGAGCTTAGTGGTTTCTGTTAGAGTTCTTCTACTTCTAACTACTCGTACATAAATGAATAAGCGGACTATTTATTAAACCTGGTGAAATTATAATTTGCATGGTGATAAAGTACCAGCCAATCAGCTCCTAATTGCCATGTCACAGGCTGGGTTTGAAAAATGACAGTTAGGAGCAGACTGGCTTGTACTTTATCACCTTGCACTTTATCAGTTCACTGAACTAATCTCCTCTTGCGCTATAAATAGTATGATATGGCTCAAAGTTCAATAAAAACAAATAAATAATTTCATATATTCTATATTTTTTATTACATATAAATATATATACTTTACAATAAACTATTAGACCGGTCAAATAAAATCACTAACAATATATTTGCATAGCTATAGGAGGTGGATCTTAGATAAACTCTGTGCACAGAGAAATTTTCAAAAATAAAAATCAGTCCATATATTGGATTAAAAAATCAATTTACCAGCTGTAATTCGCACCCATGTAGTAGATAACATATTTATAAGTTGTTATATATTGGAATTCCTCAATATGCTGCCACTTGGCAAAGGAGATGATATTGTGCAAAATAACCGCTCCACACTGGAGCCTTACGTGTAGCTTGCACCAGTTGTTATAACACGGGAGAGTCATTGGACCCTTATACCAGCCTTATTTGCACCCCCAAAATATACCATCATCTAGCGGTAATATCCGTGGACTAAACGGAGATCGGGAGAACACAACCGTGACTGTGGTGTCTGCATACGGCACTTGGAGGCGTGGACTCAGAGCTTGGAAGTCGGGTAATTATTCAGCACAGCAGGCGCCAGTGAAGCGCCGTTCCCGCAGCCCGAGACCGTCTCTTCTGTCATTGGACTCTCCCGTGTTATAACAACTGGTGCAAGCTACACGTAAGGCTCCAGTGTGGAGCGGTTATTTTGCACAATATCATCTCCTTTGCCAAGTGGCAGCATATTGAGGAATTCCAATATATAACAACTTATAAATATGTTATCTACTACATGGGAGCGAATTACAGCTGGTAAATTGATTTTTTAATCCAATACATGGACTGATTTTTATTTTTGAAAATTTCTCTGTGCACAGAGTTTATCTAAGATCCACCTCCTATAGCTATGCAAATATATTGTTAGTGATTTTATTTGACCGGTCTAATAGTTTATTGTAAAGTATATATATATATATATATATATATATATATATATATATATATATATATATTTATTTATTTATATGTAATAAAAAATATAGAATATATGAAATTATTTATTTGTTTTTATTGAACTTTGAGCCATATCATACTATTTATAGCGCAAGAGGAGATTAGTTCAGTGTTCCAGTGTTACCGGAGACTTTAAAGTGCCGGTTCTTTTTTACTTGATTTACCCCAAGTCAAGCTCTCTCCTGCAGCTTAAGTATACATTAATTGCAGTATTATTTGTACATAATTTTTAATACCAGTAATTTGATCACCAGAATATGGTGATGATGTATTAGCGCCTGGTTATATTCTTTTGTATTTTTTTACTTTATCAGTTCACCAGGCTTAATAGATCTGCCCCAATGTTTCAAAATGGAATGCATCAAGAGAACGGTGTTGGTATTGTAAAAATACACACAGCTCCTGGTATTTCCTGGTGGTCTCCCATCCAAGTACTAAAACCAGGACCAACACTGCTCAGCTTCCATGATCAGGAGAGATTGGGCAAATCCAGTGTGCTGTGGCTGTAGATGAGCTCGTGGTTTCTGTTAGAGCTCTTCTACTTCTAACTTCTGGTACATAAAAGAATATGTGTAAAAATTAAATGTACAGTACCAAGAAAAGGGTGTTGGTAGTTTAAAAACACCTAAATAATCTGATAATACATGGATGGGAGACTGCTTGGTAGTAACAAAGTCCAATACTGCTTTGCTTCAAAGATCAAATGAGATTGGGCATATCCAGTGTGGTGTGGCTTTAGATAAGCTTTGTGGTTTCTGTTAGAGCTCTTCTACTTCTAACTACTGGTACATTAATGAATATGTATAAGGTTGTAGTTCATCCAATATCCCTTTACTACCTTACCTTCCCCCCCACCCTCCCCTCCTTATAGCTTCCTTTGTTCTCTCCTCCTCGTGTGTGCGTTATTTGTTTTCTCATACATCCTAGAGGATGCTGGGATCACATTAAGAACCATGGGGTATAGACTGTATCCGCAGGAGACATGGGCACTTTAAGACTTTCAAAGGGTGTGAACTGTCTCCTCCCTCTATGCCCCTCCTCAGGGCCGAAACTAGGACTAACGGCACCCGGGGCAAGACAGAAATTTTGTGCCCCCCCCATAAATAAATAAATAAATATATATATATATATATATATATATATATATATATAATATATGTATGTGGCTGTGTACATATATACACGCGTGTGTGTGTGTATATATATATATATATATATATATATATATATATATATCATGTGTGTATTACTGGTGTCTGCTGGTCTGAGGGATATCTGTGTTGAATTTGTTTGTTTCTTATTTTTTTTATTTTTATTTTTCTATTTTATTATATATATATATATATATATCTGTATATATCTGTATATCTGTAGCTGTCACAGTGGTGAAAATGAGCAGTAGTTTGAATGAGCTGCAGGGGTTAACACCAGTCACAGTGAATATGTGTGTGTGTTTTACCTCCGTCTCTCGCTGTCCTGCTTCCATCCATCACTGTGCTGTCGGGCTGAATGCAATGCTGTGTGGGGCCAGAAAAAGGTCAGTAGCTGACCACATTCGTAGCTCGTGCGGGCGGGCAGTATACTTTTTTGGGCTTGCCGCCGCTGCTTAGGAAGGGAAACTAGACGTTACCCTGACTCCCTAGCTCCAGCAGCCGTGGCCAGCTTTCTGCAATGCCTCATGGGATTTGTAGTCTCTATGCTACTGCATAAAGTCTAAGCAGTAGCACACATGACTACAAATCCCATTTTCTTCAATAGATTCTCTGCTGTGTCAGACCCAGCTGATCCCAGCGCCCTATCAAATCCCGCGCCCAGGTCACATGCCCCCCTAGCCCCTCCCTAGTTTTGGCTCTGCCCTCCTCCAGACTCCAGTTTTAGAATTGTGCCCAGTGAGACTGGATGCACTACAGGGGAGCTCTACTGAGTTTCTCTGAAAAGACTTATGTTAGTTTTTCTTATTTTCAGGGAGGCTGCTGGCAACAGTCTCCCTGCTTCGTGGAACTTAGGGGAGAGAAGTATGACCAACTTCTAGTGAGTTAAATGGCTATGCTTCTGGCTGACAGGACACCATTAGCTCCTGAGGGTGCTGATCGCTAGGTACGCCTAGATGCCCACTCCCGTAGCCTGCCATCACCCCCTTACAGAGCCAGAAGTCAGAAGACAGGCGAGTAGCAGAAGAACAGAAAACTTCTTCTCCAGTGACGGCATTCTGAGGTACCACGCAGCGAGCGGAATGCTGTGCGCCATGCTTCCACACAAACACAGGCACTGCAGGGTGCAGGGCGTGTGGGTGGGGAAGGGGGACACCCTGGGCAGCATAAATTCCTCACAAAAGGCTGGCAAAAGTGGACATTAGTGCCTGGGCACTGTACTTACCCCGCCAGCGTAATTAATTATTTGTTTCTGAGCGGGACAGAAGCGTGCCATTACAGCGGCGGGGCTTCTTCCTCACCTCACCAGCACATCTATAGAGCGTAACAAGTCTATCACTATAGAGTTTATTATTTCCCAGACTGTGTACTTTTGGCGCTGGATTGTGAGCTGAAAAATCCTCTGTCCCTCTGACAGATTTACTGTAGGTCTATCCCCCATAAGCCGATGTGTCTGTGGGTACTTGGTACATGTGTGTCAACATGTCGGTGGCTGAATGTTTTTCCCAAGAGGAAACTATATTAGGAATGCAGACATATGATGGTGGCCCTGTTGGCACCACCAATAACTGACTGGGTGAAAGTTTCAGTAATATCAGAGTGAGGTTGGATAAATCTGTGTCCCAGACACAGACGTAGAGAAAAGATGTGATGTTCATGGCTATGCTTCTTTTCACTCAGGCCCGCAAAAATGTTACTACACATCGATACTGACTCGGATACTGATTCATATGTCGGCCATAATATTTCCTGATTAGATCCAATATTGGCAAGGAGCATTCAGTACATGATTGTGGATATTAAGGACATATTAACATCACTGAGGACCCTGCTGTTCCTGACAAAGGGGTATATATGTATGTATATATAGATATATAATGAAAGCTGATGTAACGTTCCTCCATCTCTGTTTGAGAAAGTCTGGGCCAGCTCGACAAGATGGTTTCAAATCCCCAAAAGGTTTCCGGTTGTTTATTCATTTCCTGCTGCGGACAGAATAAAGTGGGAGTCACCCCCTCTTCTGCACGGGGCCCTGTCACAAATCCAGCGGATCGTATGCAGGAAGCTACATTATTTCTAGTTATGTAACCTCGGGTACATTACTTAGACCTGCCATTACATGCGCATGGGTGAGTAGTAGTATTCAAGAATTGGTCGAATACCTCGTCATCCGATATAGATATCTTGGAGAGATGGGATACTCCTTACGTTGGATCATATCAAGGACACTGCAGCATACTTACGACTGCAAGGGATATAGGACTCTTGAGTTCACGGGCAAATTTCATGGCAGTCTCGGATAGGAGGGCATTGTGGATTCACCAAGGGAATGCTGATGCTGACTCCAAGAAGAAAGGGAGTCTCTTCCCTATGAAGGTGAAGCCTTGTTTGGTGACGGCCTAGTTAATTTGATCTCGGCAGCTCCCGAAGGTAAGTCAACCTTCTTGCCTTATGTTCCCTCTCAACGGATGAAGACGCATCATTGTCTAACGCAGTCATTTTGGCCCAAAAGATATGCAAGAAGTTAAGATTCCCCTTTCTTTGCAGGTAGAGGAAGGAAAAGAGGGAAGAGGTCTGTAGCCTCTTCAAGATCGCAGGAGCAGAGATCGTCCTCTGCTTCTGCCAAATCCACTGCATGACGCTAGGGCTTTCTTGCAGGAGCCCGCACCAGTGGGGGCACGTCTAAAACACTTCAGTCAGTTCTGGATTAATTTAGACCTGGACTCGTGGGTTTTACAAATAGTGTCACAAGGGTACAAACTGGGGTTTCAAGACGTTCCCCCTCACCGATTGTTCAAATCGGCCTTAGTCAGCAGGGAGAAGGTTTTTATTCAAGCCTCTTCGTGGTCCCGATGCCGGACGGCTCAGTCAGACCAATCTTAAATCTGAAATCCCTCAATTTCTACCTAAAGAAATTCAATTTCAAGATGGAATCTCTCAGGGTAGGGATCTCCAGTCCGGAGGAAGGAGATTTCATGGTTTTGGTAGACATAAGGATGCCTAATTACATGTTCCCGTTTAGCCACTGCATAAAGCTATCTGAGGTTTGCAATTCAGGATTGTCATTACCAATTTCAGACGTTGCCGTTTGGTCTGTCCACGGCTCCGAGGATTTTCACCAGGGTGATGGCGGAAATTATGGTTCTCCTTCGCAAGCAAGGAGTCACAATTATCCCGTACTTGGATGATCTCCTGATAAAGGCGAGATCCAGGGACCAGTTGGTGCAAAACATCTACTCTCCCTGACAGTTCTTCAACAACATGGTTGGCTCCTAAACTTGCCAAAATCGCAGTTGGTCCCAATGACGTGGTTGTTGTATTTGGGAGTCATACTGGACACAGAAGAGGCTTTCTTCCAGTGGAAAGGCTATGGAGATCCAGAGTCTGGTCAAACAAATTCTAAAACCAGCAAGAGTGTTAATCCATCAATGCATTCTGTTGCTGGGGAAGATGGTTGCGGCCTACGAGGCCATTCAGTTTGGCAGGTTCCATGCCAGAGTGTTCCAGTGGGACCTGTTGGACAAGTGGTCCGGACCTCACCTACACATGCACCGGAGGATAATCCTGTCTTCCAAGACCAGAATCTCACTCCATTGGTGGCTGCACAGTTCTCACCTCCTAGAGGAGCGATGGTTCGGGATCCAGGACTGGATCCTAGGGACCACGGATGCAACCCTCCGAGGCTGGGGAGCAGTCACACAGGTGGAAAACATCCAAGGAAGATGGTCAAGTCAGGAAAGTTGTTTCCACATAAATATTCTGGAGTTAAGGGCCATTTAATAACTGCAGACACAGTAAGCACTGGGACGGGTGCCCAGCATCCTCTACGGACTAAGAGAAAAGGATTTACCGGTAGGTATTAAAATCCTATTTTCTATAACGTCCTAGAGGATGCTGGGGACTCCGTAAGGACCATGGGGATAGACAGGCTCCGCAGGAGACATGGGTACTTTAAGAAAGACTTTAGTTCTGGGTGTACACTGGCTCCTCCCCTCTATGCCCCTCCTCCAGACCTCAGTTTGATACTGTGCCCAGTGGTGACTGGGTGCTTTTCAGGAGCTCTCCTGAGCTTTCTGACAGAAAGTATTTTGTTAGGTTTTTAATTTTCAGGGAGCACTGCTGGCAACAGACTCCCTCATCGAGGGACTGAGGGGAGAGAAGCAGCCCTACTCTCCGAGTTGTAAGGTCCTGCTTCTTAGGCTACTGGACACCATTAGCTCCAGAGGGATTGGTACGCAGGATCTCACCATCGCCGTCCGTCCCAGAGCCGCACCTCCGTCCCCCTTGCAGAGCCGGAAGATAGAAGCCGGGTGAGTATGAGAAGAAAAGAAGACTTCAGAGGTGGCAAAAGACTTCATGATCTTCACTGAAGTAACGCACAGCACTGCAGCTGTGCGCCATTGCTCCCATACACCTCACACACTCCAGTCACTGTAAGGGTGCAGGGCGCAGGGGGGGGGGGGGGGGGCACCTGGGCAGCAATATAAACCTCTTTTTGGCAAAACTATAACACATATACAGCTGGGCACTGTATATATGTATGAGCCCCCACCAATATTACAGTTTAAGCGGGACAGAAGCCCGCCGCCGAGGGTGCGGGGCTTCTCCCTCAGCACTCACCAGCGCCATTTTTTCTTCACAGCACCGCTGAGAGGAAGCTCCCCGGACTCTCCCCTGCTTATACCATAGTAGACAAGAGAGTTGAAAAGAGGGGGGGGGGCACATAATTCGGCGCAAATTACATACAGCAGTACTACTGGGCAAACATTAAGTTACTGTGTATTCCTGGGTTATATAGCGCTGGGGTGTGTGCTGGCATACTCTCTCTCTGTCTCTCCAAAGGGCCTTGTGGGGAAACGGTCTTCAGAAAAAGCATTCCCTGTGTTTGTGGTGTGTCGGTACACGTGTGTCGACATGTCTGAGGAAGAAGGCTATATTAGAGAGGAGCAGGAGCAAATGAATGTGGTGTCTCCACCGACAGCTGATTGGATGGATATGTGGAATGTTTTAAATGCTAGTGTAAACTCATTGCACAAAAGATTAGACAAGGCTGAAGCTTTGGGACAGTCAGGGTCTCAACCCATGCCTGATCCTATGTTGCAGGGACTGTCAGGGTCTCATAAGCGCCCACTATCCCAGATTGTTGACACAGATACCGACACGGATTCTGACTCCAGTGTCGATTACGATGATGCAAAGTTACAGCCAAAATTGGCAAAATCCATTCGATATATGATTATGGCAATAAAAGATGTTTTGCACATCAGAGAGGAACCCCCTGTCCCTGACAAGAGGGTACATATGTACAAGGGAAAAAAGCCTGAGGTAACCTTTGAGGGGGTCACACGAGCTGAACGAGTTATGTGAAAAAGCTTGGGAATCTCCAGATAAAAGACTGCAGATTTCCAAAAGGATTCTTATGGCGTATCCTTTCCCATCAATGGATAGGTTACGAGTGGAATCCTCCCCTAGGGTGGACAAAGCATTAACACGCTTATCCAAGAAGGTAGCCCTCCCGTCCCAGTATACGGCTACCCTCAAAGAGTCTGCTGACCGCAAACAGGAGATTACCCTGAAGTCCATTTATACACATTCAGGTACCTTACTCAGACCGGCAATTGCGTCGGCCTGGGTGTGTAGTGCTGTAGCGGCATGGACGGTTACCTTATCTGAGGGGATGGATACCATAGATAAGGATACTATTTTATTGACCCTGGGGCATATAAGAGATGCTGTCCTATATATGTGTGTATGCAAACTACAGGTGGTGCTGCAGGGCTCACACCCTTTTACTTGTCTTGTAGAGCAACTCTGGAGCTGTTACTGGGTCCAGCTGCTGCAAGAAATCAGCTTGAATGCTTCAGGGGCTGGGGCATGGCCAACATGAGCCCACACTGATGGGGGGTGGGGGTGTATAAAGCGATTTAGGTGTCATCCAAGCGCAACCCCACAAAGGCCGCCATGCCCTGCGTGACCCTTTTCTCTTTTCATATGCAGACGAGGGTTGCAGCCAACTATGTCCACTGCTTGGATGACATCACCATATGCAAATCCATCTGCTGCAGGCCTTCCCCCAGGAATGCTTGCACTAGTTGTTGCATTTGGTTTGTTGTTTGGGGGTGCTTCAGTATTAGGCAGCCTTCTGCCCTCCCACATTCGTCTGAAAATGTGTTCTCCCTGCAGTTGTTGTCCCCAGATGAGAGTTCCCTTGTGCTGCCTCAGTTGAATCTCCTTAACTTGACAGGGGTGTGCCCGAGCAGCCGCCCTCCACAGCCCTATCCCAACACATACTTATCTTGCATATGAGATCTTTTGATCATAAAGATAGTTCTCAAAGGGTGAGGTTCATCCATTACATTTTAAAGTAGGAAGGTACAAATTACATATTCAAATTACATATATGTGCTGGATTCAAATGTTTTCCCCCCTTCCTTTCTCAATTGTGCCCATCAGCAGCTATTCTAATGTTGCTGCCAATGGGTGTGACACATTAATTTCTTCTGTGGGGTACACTGGACTCCACAAGGATTCACATTGGGGTGTAGAGTAGGATCTTGATCTGAGGCACCAACAGGCTCAAAGCTTTTGACTGTTCCCAAGATGCTCAGCGCCCCCTCCTCTATAACCTCGCTTCCATGAACAGGGAGCTCAGTTTGTAGTTGGTGCCTTCAGTAGCAGGCCACTTAACAGGGGGCTGCCTCAGGCAGCCTATTCTTAGCTATTAATTTTGGCAAGAAAAGAAGAACTTTTTTCATAAGAATCTACAAGGGCTGCAGCAGGCTAGGTCTAATAGACTTCTTTACTGCAGCTCCATCACTCCCAGTGGCGCAGTATACTCCCGTGCCCCGGTTGCTGGGTCACTGCAGCGGAGGCTCCGGTTTCTTCCTAAGGTCAGTCACACACACACCACCCTCCGGGATCACGAGGCCGCTGATGGGGGCGGGCCATGTGCGCACTGGCGTGGACACTGATTACTGGGCAGCCGCTCCACTAGCCACCAGGGACAGTTAAGGAGCACAGCTCTGGGGTTTTTTCTCCTATATTAACCCCATTTTGTACTACCCGCAGTGCATTGTGATAGGTAATGGGGCCTGATTCAGGTTGGATCGCAATCCAACTGCAAAAACTGCTAAGAGCATACGCATCCGCCTGCATTTTCTGCGGCACCCCGCAGATAATGCGATCGCCTCTGCCTGTGAATCGGTGAAGGGGGGGGGGGGGGAGGGGGGTCAACAACACTCCATTTCCAAGTCGGAGATGGAGCGGTGCGGGGGCACGGTTTCAAAATGGGGTCGGCAACGGAGAAACAGGAGGTGTGGTCAGAGCAGCTGCATGACATCACATGGGCCGGACTCTGCCAGTGGAGCCCCAGCGTCATGAGGTAGATTTTGTAGAGGCCGGGGAGGACTTCTGTTCCTGGGAACTAGCTGTGTTGTGCAGCTTTATTCCTCTGCCCCTACCTCTGGCAAGAAAGGACGCACCTCGCACTTTCTTGTTTCTTTGTGACCGAAAGGACTGCATTTGATAATGCGGAGCTTTCTTATGCTGTGAGGGAACATAAGGTAAAAATTTGATTTTCCAACTGTAGCTGTGCGTGTTAATGCTTTGTCCATCCTAGGGGAGGATTTCCATCGTAACCTATCCGTTGATGGAAAAGGATACGCCATAAGAATCCTTTTGGAAATCTGCAGTCTTTTATCTGGAGATTCCCAAGCTTTTTCACATAACTCGTTCAGCTCGTGTGACCCCCTCAAAGGTTACCTCAGGCTTCTTTCCCTTGTACATATGTACCCTCTTGTCAGGGACAGGGGGTTCCTCTGTGATGTGCAAAACATCTTTTATTGCCATAATCATATATCGAATGGATTTTGCCAATTTTGGCTGTAACTTTGCATCATCGTAATCGACACTGGAGTCAGAATCCATGTCGGTATCTGTGTCAACAATCTGGGATAGTGGGCGCTTATGAGACCCTGACAGTCCCTGCAACATAGGATCAGGCATGGGTTGAGACCCTGACTGTCCCAAAGCTTCAGCCTTGTCTAATCTTTTGTACAATGAGTTTACACTAGCATTTAAAGCATTCCACATATCCATCCACTCAGGTGTCAGCGAGGACACCACATTCATTTGCTCCCAATCCTCTCTAATATAGCCTTCTTCCTCAGACATGTCGACACACGTGTACCGACACACCACACACACAGGGAATGCTTTTTCTGGAGACAGTTTCCCCACAAGGCCCTTTGGAGAGACAGAGAGAGAGAGTATGCCAGCACACACCCCAGCGCTATATAACCCAGGAATAACACAGTATCTTAATGTTTGTCCAGTAGCGCTGCTGTATGTAATTTGCGCCGAATTTTGTGCCCCCCCCCCTCTTTTCAACCATCTTCTCTACCATGGTATAAGCAGGGGAGAGTCCGGGGAGCTTCCTCTCAGCGGTGCTGTGGAGAAAAAATGGCGCTGGTGAGTGCTGATGGAGAAGCCCTGCCCCCTCGGCGGCGGGCTTCTGTCCCGCTTAAACTGTAAAATTGGCGGGGGCTCATACATATATACAGTGCCCAGCTGTATATATGTTATATTTTTGCCAAAAAGAGGTTTATATTGCTGCCCAGGGTGCCCCCCCTGCGCCCTGCACCCTTACAGTGACCGGAGTATGTGAGGTGTATGGAAGCAATGGCGCACAGCTGCAGTGCTGTGCGTTACCTCAGTGAAGATCATGAACTCTGCGGAGCCCATCTATCCCCATGGTCCTTACGGAGTCCCCAGCATCCTCTAGGACGTTAGACAAACTAGGATTTTAATACCTACCGGTAAATCCTTTTCTCTTAGTCTGTAGAGGATGCTGGGCACCCGTCCCAGTGTGTACTGTGTCTGCAGTTATTAAATGGCCCTTAACTCCAGAACATTTATGTGGAGACAACTTTCCTGACTTGACCATCTTCCTTGGACGTTTTCCCCCTGTGTGACTGCTCCCCAGCCTCGGAGGGTTGCATCTGTGGTCCCTAGGATCCAGTGCTGGATCCCGAACCATCGCCCCTCTAGGAGGTGAGAACTGTGCAGCCACCAATGGAGTGAGATTCTGGTCTTGGAAGACAGGATTATCCTCCGGTGCATGTGTAGGTGGGATCCGGACCACTTGTCCAACAGGTCCCACTGGAACACTCTGGCATGGAACCTGCCAAACTGAATGGCCTCGTAGGCCACAACCATCTTCCCCAGCAACCGAATGCATTGATGGATTAACACTCTTGCTGGTTTCAGAATTTGTTTGACCAGACTCTGGATCTCCATAGCCTTTCCCCTGGAAGAAAACCTCTTCTGTGTCCAGCATGACTCCCAAAAACAACTACCGCGTCATTGGGACCAACTGCGATTTTGGCAAGTGTAGGAGCCAACCATGTTGTTGAAGAACTGTCAGGGAGAGTGCAATGTTTTGCACCAACTGGTCCCTGGATCTCGCCTTTATCAGGAGATCATCCAAGTACGGGATAATTGTGACTCCTTGCTTGCGAAGGAGAACCATCATTTCCACCATCACCCTGGTAAAAATCCTCGGAGCCGTGGACAGACCAAACGGCAATGTCTGAAATTGGGAATGACAATCCTGAATTGCAAACCTTAGGTAGCTTGATGCAGTGGCTAAATGGGAACATATAAGTAGGCATCCTTTATGTCTACCAAAACCATGAAATCTCTTTCCTCCGGACTGGAGATCACTACCCTGAGAGATTCCATCTTGAAATTGAATTTCTTTAGGAAGAAATTGAGGGATTTCAGATTTTAGATTGGTCTGACTGAGCCGTCCGGCTTCGGGACCACGAAGAGGCTTGAATAAAAACCTTCTCCCTGCTGACTAAGGCCAATTTGAACAATCGGTGAGGGGGAACGTCTTGAAACCCCAGTTTGTACCCTTGGGACACTATTTGTAAAACCCACGAGTCCAGGTCCGAATGAATCCAGAACTGACTGAAGAGTTTTAGACGTGCCCCCACTGGTGTGGGCTCCTGCAAGAAAGCCCCAGCGTCATGCAGTGGATTTGGCAGAAGCAGAGGACAATCTCTGCTCCTGCGATCTTGAAGAGGCTACAGACCTCTTCCTTCTCCTTCCTCTACCTGCAAAGAAAGGGGAATCTTTACTTCTTGCATATCTATTGGGCCAAAATGACTGCGGTAGATAATGATGCATCTTCATCCGTTGAGAGGGAACATAGGGCAAGAAGGTTGACTTACCTGCGGGAGCTGCCGAGATCAAATTAACTAGGCCGTCGCCAAACAAGGCTTCACCTTCATAGGGAAGAGACTCCCTTTCTTCTTGGAGTCAGCATCAGCATTCCCTTGGTGAATACACAATGCCCTCATATCCGAGACTGCCATGAAATTGGCCCGTGAACTCAAGAGTCCTATATCCCTTGCAGTCGTAAGTATGCTGCAGTGTCAACAGGCCAACTAAACCCTCCCCCCTCCTTTTACCCCATCACTTTGTCCAGTCCCTGTGGTCCATACTGTATTGCCATTATTATGCATGTTGCTGTGCTGGCCCTTTTCTGAATGTCCCTGCCACCGCCACTGAAGAGCTGGATAGCCCAGTATGAAAACCACCTGCCGGCCTCACTGACGGTCCGAGTCAAAGGCTCCATTTTTTTTTTTAAAGATCCCTCTGCCAAGTTAAGGGCGGCTTAAGGGGGCCCCAGAGATATCAGTGTACTGGGGCCCAAGATTTCTGTTGCTGGCCCTGACCCTCAGGGGCGTATCTACCCCTTGGCCAGGATGTCACTTGCCAGGAGCACCATCCAGGTTTCAGTTGGGGGATTAGAGTTCATACAGTAATTAAATGTTTTCATATTGAGAACTACATCTCCCAGCATATACAGTGTGCTGGGGATGCTAACAAGCTTTATTTAAAAGTTTAAAAAACATTGCTTTTATAATTGCAATGGTTAAAAAGGGAGAGCTATAAATCAATTTATCAGTGAATGATCGCAGTTTGAGCCGTTACATTTTACTGAACCACCTATCCCTCCACACTCACTACCTGTCCTCAGGATACATTTACCATCCTGGCAGACGGTATACCGGCGGTCATTTGACCGATGTTGGAATCCTGACACCACTTGGGAGACTGGTGCCGGCACACAGACAGCCAACATCCCGAAGGTGAGTATTGGAGGGAGGGTTAGGAGTCGGACCAGGGGAGGTGGTGTAAGGGAAGGCACTAGGAGGGGGGGGGGGGTAGCCCTAGCTGCCACCCCCTGAGGGTTAGCCCTATCCGCCACCCCCCCAGAGGGTTAGTATTAGGATTGGGGATCATGTGTCCTCTGGAATCCCGAGCGCCGGATGCCATACCCAACCCCCTTTACTTTTTCAGGCATTTCTATCTCTCCTCTCTCTATGGTGTTCCAATTGCCCACTTTCCCTTGTGCTTTACTCTCTCTCTCTCTCCTTTGTTTGAGCATGTTTCTGTAGTCCACTTATACCCTTATTTTTTCCAGTGTTTCACTAACTCTCTGATGTAATGAGGATGTATGGTCTAGAGGGATCAGTAATGCATTGTACTGTATAGAGGCGTCAGGGATGTAGCGTAGGGAATAGAGGCGTCAGGGATGTAGCGTAGGGAATAGAGGCGTCAGGGATGTGGCGTAGGGAATAGAGGCGTCAGGGATGTGGCGTAGGGAATAGAGGCGTCAGGGATGTGGCGTAGGGAATAGAGGCGTCAGGGATGTGGCGTAGGGAATAGAGGCGTCAGGGATGTGGCGTAGGGAATAGAGGCGTCAGGGATGTGGCGTAGGGAATAGAGGCGTCAGGGATGTGGCGTAGGGAATAGAGGCGTCAGGGATGTGGCGTAGGGAATAGAGGCGTCAGGGATGTGGCGTAGGGAATAGAGGCGTCAGGGATGGGGCGTAGGGAATAGAGGCGTCAGGGATGTGGCGTAGGGAATAGAGGCGTCAGGGATGTGGCGTAGGGAATAGAGGCATCAGGGATGTGGCGTAGGGAATAGAGGCATCAGGGATGTGGCGTAGGGAATAGAGGTGTCAGGGATGTAGCGTAGGGAATATAGGCATCAGGGATGTACTAGCAGGTATATAGAGGTCAGTGTACTGTAAAGAGGGGTCAGTAATGCAGTGATGGTTATAGAAAGGTCAGTGATGTAGTGTAGGGTATAGAGGGGTCAGTTATGTAGTGTGGGGTAAAGAGGGGTCAGTAAAGATACTAAGCTGAAGTACTTAGAACACTTCTTGAATTAAGACACAACCTGCAAGAAAAAGTATGCAATATGGGTGAAAAGGCAAATGTCAGAGGTCTGATACAAGTGACCAGCTCCATACCTTGCACCACATAGCGTTATGTTAAACTGGGATATGTTCTTTTTTGGTGTGTGTGGGTGCCAAAGGCTGCCTGCCTTATTGCTCCTCCCCCATCCGGCTCCCAAGCACCTCTGCTGCCCAGTGATCCAGGAGCCTGCTGCTAGGAAGAAGTGGCCGAGCTTCAGCAAGCGAGTCTGGAAACTGGCGGAGGAAGTCATGATAACCAGATAATGGGGAGTGGAGAGCCAGTTCCAAGGTAATACTTTATACAGCTGGTTGAGATCCTGGTCGGTGGATATGGATTCCAAGAAAACCCTGGAGGTGCTTCCTTTCAAGGGAGACACTCTTTGGAGAAGACCTCAATAAGATTGTAGCTGATCTGGCTACTGCTAAAACAACTTGCCTACCTAGTATGACTCCTACCACGCAGAAGGCTAAAAGTACTTTTCCTTGGCCCTTTCATCCTCCAGGTAAAGCGTACCCATGGTCAGGCATACCCAAAGCAAGCTCATGCTTCCAGACCTGCCAAGCCCAGACTGAAGCAAGCCTGGGCTGCCCGTCAGCCTGCTTCCAAAACGGACAAGCCTGCCGCATGACGGGGCGGGCCTCCCTCAGGGGGATCCCAGGGTGGGGGGCCCGACTTCTAGGTTTGGCATAGAAAGGTATAATTCTAAGATAGAGAATTCTATTTGGAGCTCACCTTGTACTTTGTGAAGAAATAATCAGCATTGTGGCTGAGCAGATACGTGTAGTGTGTGGCTGCAAACTGCATGGATCTGCTGCGTTGCAATGCTGATACTTTTTTTTTTCAAAGTACCAATAGCTTCATATAATGTTCACAATTTTTATGCAGGATCAAATAGCTCAATGGGTAGGGTGTTTGATTAGAATTCAACAGGTTATAGGTTTGAATCCTGGGTATTGTAGTTTGAGATGTGTTATTTAACACGCGCATATCATACAAGATCCCATCATGCGTACGTAGGTCTGAAATGCCAGAGGGAGGTTGGGGGGAGATTGGCATGCGCCAGCAACACCACACAGCTCACTGTGACCACAGTGGAGAGGCGCTGCAACAGGACAATACACCAACCTCGGAGCAAGGAACTGCGTCGGTCAGGAGGAGAACTATTTCAATAGCATAAAAAGGTTAGTGCGTCCCACCCTATGGACACCAGACTCATCAAGTCACTGTTGCCAGAGTCTCATACAATGACTCTGAACCTCTAAGCACACTATTTGACTGTCCACACCCTGCTGTGCCTATTACCCATCTCCTCCACCACCCTCAACACTGACCCACACATCATTCACCCACAAAGATACAATAAAGGTAGTTTGGATAAATTAGCTAAATGAAATGGATTTAACCAATTTATCTAAATGACCATTTTTGGATGTTTTCCAGTGTTTGTGAGCAAATGGTCAATTGTCATTTGCTGCCACATATTAGCATAATTTTGTTTCAACTAGAAAAAAAAAATTGGACAGATAATCTAAGTGTGGATCCAGTTTAAAGGTCCGTATTCACGGCCCGATTTTGGGGAGATGTGTGCTGAGCGAACTGCTCAGCACACATCTCTCCCCCCGCTCAGCACAGCGTGATGTGTGCTGAGCGTACGGGGGGTGGGGGGGCGCTTATTTCACCCCCTGTGTAGGGCATTCTGTGTGTATCCAGCTTAACAGGTGTGAGCATCATACAACTACTGACTTGCGAGTAACTATACAGCAGCTCCATACCTTGTGACTTGAAGAAACACCAGTTAACCCCGGGAATGCTGCAGTCAAAGCAACAATTCCTCTTCTTACATTCCGCTGCACTTATTGTGGGGTAGCCGCAATCCCTTCTGCTGTACGGTTCCACATTACATTGTTTCTTGTCACTACCTGTTGATGCAGTAAGGAAACATCCAGGAATTACAGCAGCTTAGTTTTTTTTTTTTTTTTTTTAACTGGTGCAATTTAGCTAAAACAGCTAACAGGAAATTTCCACTTAAATGGTATTTTCTAATCTTATCTGACCATGACTAAGAATAAAGGATACACAAGATAAACTCTTATAGCTATGGACCTTATCCATGTTTAAGCTCCATCAAATCTGTAATCAATAGCACTACATGCTCCCACTCTACCACTGTACTGTATACTCTACCTGTGTTTTTAAGGTAAAAACACCATTTAACCCCAGTGACACTTGAATTAAAGCAGCAGCCTCTATAATAGCATTCTTTAGCATTAATCCCAGGAAATCTGCAATCTTCACGCTCTTTGATAGCCACGCTACATTGCTGTTTACTTGGATGGAGCAGAGAGCACAACATCAGGACATAGGAAATATTACAATGCATGATAAGAAAGGTGTGAGCTCTACAGCAAGGCCTCTAACCCTTTGCCAGTGCCAAATACATAGGGCTTAACTCAGATCTGATCACAGCAGCAAATTTATTAGCTAAAACCATGTACACTGCAGGGGGGGGGGGGGGGGGTGTATAATATGTGCAGAGAGAGTTAGATTTTGGTGCGGTGTGTTCAAACTGAAATCTAAATTGCAGTGTAAAAACAAAACAGCCAGTATTTACCCTGCACACAAACAATATAACCCACCTAAATCTCTCTGCAAATGTTATATCTGCCCCCCCCCCCATCCCTGCAGTGCACATGGTTTTGCCCACTAGCTAACAAATTTGCTGCATCTGGGAATTACAGCATCTTAATATTTCTTTTTACAGAAGGTTCAGCAAATTAAATTATTTAGTGAAATACTGTAATCATAACAGTTACAGGGATATTGTAGGTAGATTTATTGTCAGTGGATAAATGTAAAAATTAAACCCTTAGGCATAGTTCCCAAATGCTGTCATTGCAATCCAGATTTTAAGGATATCATGCTTGAGCACAGGTTACTTAATTAGAACTTCGGTCAATGTGAATTAACCATTGGACTCAACCATGGTTATCCTTAAAACCCAGGGGTCTATTTAAGATCGATCTTAATCGATGTTGGGCTTCCAGGTTGAAAAAAAAACACACATTTACTAACATTTTAAAATTTATATAAAAAATCATCTGTTCGTAAATGCAGTGCACATGGTTTTGCCCAACTGCTAACAAAAATCCTGCTGCGATCAACTCAGAATTACCCCCCATGGCCCTCATTCCGAGTTGTTCGCTCGCAAGCTGCTTTTAGCAGCATTGCACACGCTAAGCCGCCGCCTGCTGGGAGTGAATCTTAGCATCTTAAAATTGCGAACGAAAGATTTGCAATATTGCGATAAGACATCTCTGTGCAGTTTCTGAGTAGCTCGAGACTTACTCTGCCAGTGCGATCAGTTCAGTGCTTGTCGTTCCTGGTTTGACGTCACAAACACACCCAGCGTTCGCCCAGACACTCCTCCGTTTCTCCAGCCATTACCGCGTTTTTTCCAGAAACGGTAGCATTTTTTCCCACACGCCCCTAAAACGGTCTGTTTCCGCCCAGAAACACCCACTTCCTGTCAATCACATTACGTTTACCAGAACGATGAAAAAACCGTGAGTAATATTCCTAACTGCATAGCAAATTTACTTGGCGCAGTCGCAGTGCGAACATTGCACATGCGCATTAAGCGGAAAATCGCTGCGATGCGAAGAAAATTACCGAGCGAACAACTCGGAATGACCACCTATGTGCACTGCAGGGAAGGCAGATTTAACATGTGCAGAGAGAGTTAGATTTGGGTGTGGTGTGTTCAATCTGCAATCTAATTTGCAGTGTAAAAATAAAGCAGTCAGTATTTACCCTGCACAGAAACAAAATAACTCACCCAAATCTAACTCTTTCTGCACATGTTATATCTGCCTCCCCTGCAGTACACATGGTTTTGCCCAACTGCAAACGAAATTCCTGCTGTGATCAACTTGGAATTACCCCCATCGAATTACCCCCATTTTCACACTGCTCGTGTATATAAGACATAGTTTGGATCGTAATACGCGTTACAACCGCAAAAACTATGAAGAGGATGGGGGCATATACGCAGGGTCCATCCTGTGCGTGTGCCTACATTTTCTCCGGGTGCCCCGCAGAAAATGCGAATGCCTCTGCCTGTCAATCAGTAGAGGGCGTACCTTCGCAGGTATATCGCGATCATGAGCCATGTCTCCCATTTTTGTCATTATAGGTGCTCTGTGAGCTGCTGGCCATGCCCCAGCCCCTCTGTCTCCCGTGAATAGACATTGAGGCTTATTCAGACCAGATCGCTTCAATTTATTTTCACCCAGCGGGCAATCAGGTCTGCACTGCACATGCGTATGCGCCACAATGCGTAAGTGCGACGGTCCGGAGATCACAAGAAGATTGACAAGAAGAGGGTGTTTGTGTGGGTGGCAACTGAATGTTTCTAGGGAGTGTCCGGAAAAACACTGGAGGGACCCGGCGTTTTGTGGGAGGATTTGTGACGTCACCTCAATGGCTGAGTAAGTGCTGAGCTGTGCAGCTCTTGTGCACATGTGATCACACACCTGCACAGCAAATTTTCCCTTCCGCTGTAGGCGGCAACTAACCGATTACAGGGATGCAAAAAACACACCCTAGCGATCAGGTCTGAATTACCCACAATGTGCATATTTGCAGAGCAACAAGCTACAGGGAGCCTTCCACCCCCCCCCTTCCCCATGACTATGGGACACTGCGGCCCCCACAGGGGGGGGGGTTGTTTGGGTTAGCTGGACATTCCCAAAAAAAGTGACTGTCCTGCAAAAATTGGTATAGTTGGGAGGTATGTTCAAATACATTTATTGTTTTGCATGCAGGGTAAATACTGGCTTCTTTGACATTTAGCCACAAATGCTGCACAGCTGAATTACAGTATTACACTGCAATTAACAGTTATGCTAGGACATTCCCCCTCCCAAATCTACCTCTCTCTGCATGTTACATCTGTCCCACAGTGGCGTGCGGTGAGGTCAGTGGCTAGTGAGGCACTACAGCCATAATTTCCGCCGAATCCTGCCGATGACCCTTAGCCAATGCCCGCTACTGCCTCTGAGCCGATACCCGCTGCCACCGCCAATGGCTTACAAACTCTCCCACAATCAACTGACCCAGCCCTCCACCACTAATTTCTATCTCAGTCCGATGCCGCCAATGCCCGCTGCCTGCCTGCTCATTGTTCTTGTTATATATTATAAATTTTTAAAGAAAAAAAAATGAGTGTTTGGGACTGGGAAGGGTGAGGGAGGAGGACATGAATGCAATTTTGTTGTCCAGGGCTTCCATTAACTTAAAGGAGAAGGGTCTGAATGGGTTAAAAAAAAATGCGTGAGGTCCCCCCTCCTTAGTATAACCAGCCTCGGGCTCTTTGAGCCGGTCCTGGTTATTTAAATACTGGGGGAAAAATTGGACAGGGGTTCCCCGTATTTAGACAACCAGCACCGGGCTCTTAGAACGGTCCAGGTTCCAAAATACGTGGGACAAAAGATGTAGGGGTCCCCCATATTTTTAAAACCAGCACCGGGCTCCACTAGCCAGAGAGATAATGCCACAGCCGGGGGACACTTTTATGTAGGTCCCTGCGGCCCTGGCATTACCCCTCCAACTAGTCACCCCTGGCCGGGGTTCCCTGGAGGAGTGGGGACCCCTTAAATCAAGAGGTTCCTCCCCTCGAGGCACCCAAGGGCCAGAGGTGAAGCCCGAGGCTGTCCCCAGCACCCCTGGGTGGTGGGTGCCGGGCTGATAGCCATGTGTGTAAAAAAAGAATATTGTTTTTTTTGTTGTGGAACTACAAGGCCCAGCAAGCCTCCCCCGCTTGCTGGTACTTGGAGAACCTCAAGTACCAGCAGGCGGGGAAATAACGGGCTTGCTGGTACCTGTAGTTCTACAACAACAAAAAATACCCAAATAAAAACACAATCACACACAGCGTGACAGTAAAATTATTGAGACAGGCTGTAGCATGTGGGTGCATGTAACCCTATAAAAGTGATGGATTGGGTGACTATTACAATACCCACTGTTGCTGTCTGAAAAATTATGGATTTATAGATTGCTCTGCCGAGACATGTTTTTTTCTAAAATGCACCACAGGTATGGATGGATAGTATACTTGACGACACAGAGGTAGGTAGAGCAGTGGCCTACTGTACCGTACTGCTATATATTATATTATTTATTATTATTATTATCCTTTATTTATATGGCGCCACAAGGGTTCCGCAGTGCCCAATTACAGAGTACATAAACAAATAATCAAACAGGAAAACAGCAACTTACAGTTGACAACAATATAGGACAAGTACAGGGTAAATAAACATAGCTACATCAGCAGATGACACTGGAATAAGTATCAGGTGGCAGAAGACTGCTGGATTTGGTGCAGCTGAAGATTATTAAAGTAAGAAAAGAGTAAGCACATGAGGGAAGAGGGCCCTGCTCGTGAGAGCTTACATTCTAAAAGGGAGGGGTAGACAGACAGGGGTGAGACAGATGGGGTACATAGAGAGCGTGGAACAGAGGTTTAGGATGAGATTTGGCTGGGTTTGGTGAAGAAGTGGGTCTTGAGAGCCCGTTTGAAGTTTTGTAGAGAGGTGGAGAGTCTGAGGGGGAGAGGTAGGGAATTCCAGAGAAGTGGTGCAGCACGTGAAAAATCTTGGAGGTAGGAGTGGGAGGAAGTAATCCGTAGGCAGGAGTCGGTGTGCATTAGCAGAGCGAAGAGGACGGGTGGGAGTGTAAAGCGAGATAAGATCAGAGATGTAGATGGGAGAGGAGTGGGTGAGGGCTTTGTAAGCAAGTGTGAGAAGCTTGAAATGGATTCTGAAAGGGAAGGGGAGCCAGTGAAGGACTAGTAAGAGAGGAGAGGTGGACGTAGTGCGTTTGGTGAGGAAAATGAGCCGGGAAGCAGCATTGAGGATAGATTGGAGTGGAGAGAGGTATTTGTCAGGAATGCCAGTCAGGAAGAGATTACAGCAGTCCAGTCTGGAGATGACCAGTGAGTGGATAAGAGTCTTAGTAGCATCCTGGGTCAGAAAGGGTCTGATCCTGGAAATATTTTTTAGATGAAAACGGCAGGTTTGTGAGAGGTGCTGAATGTGTGGTTTGAAGGAGAGGGAGGAGTCAAGGATTACTCCAAGACAGCGCACTTGGGGGGTAGAGGAGATAGTAGTGCCATCAATAGATAATGAGATTGTAGGAGGTGAGGTTATGCGGGAGGGAGGGAAGATGATCAGCTCGGTCTTAGACATGTTAAGTTTAAGAAAGAGCTGGGACATCCAGGAAGAGATAGCAGAGAGACAGTTGGAGATACAAGTGAGGAGAGTAGGGGAGAGGTCTGGAGAGGAAAGATAGATTTGAGTGTCATCAGCATAGAGATGATATTGGAAACCAAAAGAACTAATGAGCTTACCTAGTGAGGACGTATAGAGAGAGAAGAGAAGAGGACCAAGGACAGAACCTTGGGGTACCCCTACAGTTAGTGGAAGTGAGGGGGAGGTGGAGTCATGAGAGGAGACAGAGAATGAACGGTCAGAAAGGTAGGACGACAACCAAGAGAGGGCTGTGTTACGCAGACCAATGGAGTGAAGGATTTGCAGTAGGAGAGGATGGTCCACAGTGTCAAAAGCAGCAGAGAGATCAAGTAGAATAAGTAGAGAGTAGTGTCCCTTAGATTTAGCAGCATGGAGGTCATTGCATACTTTTGTAAGGGCAGTTTCAGTGGAGTGGAGAGGACGGAAGCCAGACTGGAATGGGTCAAGCAGTGAGTGTGAGGAAAGAAAGGAAGTAAGGCGGTTGTAGACAATACGCTCAAGGAGTTTGGAGGCAAAAGGGAGGAGAGAGATGGGTCGGTAGTTGGAGAGAGTGTTTGGATCAAGGGTAGGTTTTTTAAGAATAGGAGAGATGAGAGCGTGCTTGAAGGCAGAGGGGACAGTGCCTGATGAGAGGGAGAGATTGAGAAGGTGGGAAAGATGGGAAAAAGCAGAAGAAGAGAGGTGGCAAAGGAGGCGGGAGGGGATTGGGTCAAGTGGGGAGGTGGTGAGGGGACAGGAACGAATGAGGGCCATGACTTCCTCTCCAGATGCATGGGAGAAAGATGACAGAGTTGGTGCGAGGGATGGGGAGGGTTGGTAAGGGTTGGGAGAAGGCTGGTTACTGATAGTCTGGTGTGATGTGATGTCCTGACGTATGGAGTCAATTTTGGATGTGAAGTAAGTGGCAAAGTCAAGAGCAGAGAGTGAGGAAGGGAGACGAGGTGGAGGTGGGCAGAGGAGTGAGTTGAGAGTGGCAAAGAGGCGCCGGGGGTTGGAAGACTGGGAGGAGATGAGGTTCTTGAAGTATGACTGTTTAGCAAGAGAAAGGGCAGCACTGAAGGATGAAAGCATAAGTTTGAAATGGAGGAAGTCTGCCTTAGAGCGTGATTTCCTCCAGTGTCGCTCAGCCGTACGTGAGCATTTTTGCAGATATCTGGTGCATTTGGTGTGCCAGGGTTGAGGTGTTAATTTGTGAGGGTGAATAGTGGTTGGTGGAGCAACAGAGTCAAGAGCAGAAGTAAGGGAAGCATTGTATGTGGAAGTGGCTTGTTCAGGGCATGAGAGAGAGAGAATAGGAGAGAGAAGTGAGTCAAACAGGGAGGAAAGGAATGTGGTGTCAATAGCTTCAATGTTACGCTTAGTGATGGTAGCCTTAGGAGGTAGAGATGGGGAAGTCGAGAGAGATAGGTTGAAGGAGAGCAGGTGGTGGTCAGAGAGGGGAAATGGGGAGTTGGAAAAATCAGAAATATCACAGCGGTGAGTGAAGACCAGATCCAGTGAGCTGGGTGAGGAGGTCCACTGGGAGAGACCAAGTGAAGAGGTGAGGTTAAGGAGTTTAGAGGCAGGGGATTGTGTGGGGATGTCAATAGGGATGTTGAAATCGCCTAGGATAATGGTGGGAATGTCAGAAGAGAGGAAGTGAGGAAGCCAGGAAGCAAAGTTGTCGATTAATTTGGAAGCAGTGCCAGGGGGGCGGTAAATGACAGCTACTCTAAGATGGACTGGTTGGAAGAGGCATATGGCGTGGACCTCAAATGTAGAGAATATAAGGGATGGTTCTGGTGGTATGAGTTGGTAGGAGTAACTAGAAGGTAAAAGGACCCCAACACCACCCCCATGGCGACCCCCAGGTCGGGGTGTGTGTGTGAATGTAAGGCCCCCAGCAGAGAGAGCAGCAGCAGAAGTAGTGTCAGAGGGCGTAATCCAAGTTTCAGTAATGGCTAGTAGGTGTAGGGAGTTGGAAATGAAAAGGTCATGAGTGGGGACCAGTTTGTTATAAACAGATCTGGCATTCCAGAGAGCACAGGATAGGGGGTATGAGTTTGTGGGAGAGATGTGAATTAGATTTTCAGGGTTGCTGTAGCGATGAGGTGGGATTAAGTTTGAGGGCAGGGATGATGAGAGAGTAGTGATGGTACGGGTGCCTGAGCTAGGAGGGGAAACTGCAGGAGGTGGGCAGGGAGGGAGGTCAGTGTGATGTGGATGGGGGTGTGGGGAGGTGACAGGGAAGGGAGAGAGGGAGCAGGGCTGAGTTGTGGGGTAGCAGGACCATGGGGCAGAGGTGAATGAAAGTGGGGTAACAGGAAAGGTGGGGGAAGGAAACAGAGGGATGGAGGGGAGACAGAGGAGGGGAGAGAGGAGGAGGTGGAGGAGACTAGGGGGGAAGGCTAAAGATACATTATTAGGTAGACACTGAGTGATGTGGGGAGTATAAGAAAACATTGACATAGTGTTAAGTAGGTAAATAGGTTGAGGGAAAGTGGAAGTAGGAGAGGAGACTGTAAGGCAATCTGAGCAGAAGAATTGCAGAAATGCAGGTGAGAAAAGCAGTGTAGGCTCAAGGGGTGTAGATTTAGTATGAAATGAGTCAAAAGCGTAGATAAAGTGGGTGCAGAAAAGTATTTGGAGTGTAAGAAATGAAAGGATTGTGAGAGGTTTAAGAAGCAATGGTAATTATGTTAGATGTTTTAAGTGTTTGCAGGTAAAATTGCATTGGTGCAGCTGTGCTTAAAAAACAAAATTACAATAATACAGATACAGGCATTTGTAGGTGAAATGGATGGTTTATGAAATGTCCAAGTAAGGTAGTTCTGTGCTATGTAATCAGATGCAACAATCAGGAGGTGAGTGATCTGAGGAGTAAGTGACTCACATTTGTTATTAGTTCTTCAGTTTTCTTTGTTTTGTTAGATTGGTGTGCTTCTGTTTTCCTTCTTTTTCACTTCGATTGAACGCTGATTGAACACTGCTGTTATGTGTCAATTTTATCACGCTTTGATAAAAATGCACGCTTAGATCAATAAATGCACAGCCAAATGGCTTTGCACAGCCTACACCATTGGACTTAAGTAGAAGACTATTACAAGTGAAACCAATAATTGAAATCTGTAACCACACCCCATCCCCTCAAATGCCAGGCAATAAATTACCTTAAAAACAACAACCAGGCATTCCACAAAGATTAAACTGGGTCTATATCATTCAAAACTTTAAAAAAGTACTTCAAAATCACATACTATGCAATAATGTTTAAATTTGCATTACCCAGCAGAATTAGCTTTGCATATATAGATATAGTGCAGCAGAATATATTGGTGGTTGTAGTCAATTGTAATTACCTGTAGGTGACAAGAAGAGAAGAAACGTCAATTCACAATCGATATCAGCTGAAGATAAATTAATGCTGATTGAACACTGCTGTTATGTGTCAATTTTATCACGCTTTGATAAAAATGCACGCTTAGATCAATAAATGCACAGCCAAACGGCTTTGCACAGCCTACACCATTGGACTTAAGTAGAAGACTATTACAAGTGAAACCAATAATTGAAATCTGTAACCACACCCCACCCCCTCAAATGCCAGGCAATAAATTACCGTAAAAACAACAACCAGGCATTCCACAAAGATTAAACTGGGTCTATATCATTCAAAACTTTAAAAAAGTACTTCAAAATCACATACTATGCAATAATGTTTAAATTTGCATAACCCAGCAGAATTAGCTTTGCATATATAGATATAGTGCAGCAGAATATATTGGTGGTTGTAGTCAATTGTAATTACTCAGCAGAATTAGCTTTGCATATATAGATATAGTGCAGCAGAATATATTGGTGGATGTAGTCAATTGTAATTACCCAGCAGAATTAGCTTTGCAAATATAGATATAGTGCAGCAGAATATATTGGTGGTTGTAGTCAGTTGTAATTACCCAGCAGAATTAGCTTTGCATATATATAGTGCAGCAGAATATATTGGTGGTTGTAGTCAATTGTAATTACCCAGCAGCAGCTCTACTGCACTCAACATCACCAGTGCTCACAATATATATAATGCTATATACTATGCCATAGTGGTGCTTACTATATAACACCTCCTACTGCGTTCCCCCTGGCAATGAGCATGACACCCAGAGAGTGAAACCCCTGGCAATGAGCATGACACCCAGCACGTGAAACTCTTGGCATTGAGCAGTTTTTGTAAAAGTAATTAGAAGCTTTACTGTAGGGCATAGTGTATCACAGATATTGTGGTGAGTGACATAATATGTTCCAAAGGGCATTAATGTGTGGGGCTTAACATGGTGGAAATTACTGTACTTTTTTCCCTGTGGTGGCCGAGGTCTGTTGGTGCAGGGTCAAGAACTGGGGTGTAAGGTAGTCTTTGCCTGCAAGGCTACGCCCATTTTATGGAGACCATACCCATTTTTGCGAGGTCACGCCCCCCCATCCCGTCCGGAGCGCTCACGCAAATATAGTTTTTTTTATATATATATATATGGGGGAGGGGCACAATTTTTAATGCCAATGGTGGCGGGGGGCACGCATTTGAAGCCAAATTGTTTAGAAACACCCCTGCAAGAAAATATCTGCAAATCCAATGTTACCATAAGTGTGGCATATACCTGCGCTTGCTCGCGGGGTGAGAACATCTCCCTAATTGAATTCAGCGATATGAATAGAGGTTGTGCAGCAGCCACAGAAAGGGTTAATCTCTGCAGCTTGTCACTAAATTACATTGTTGCAATTTTAGCTGGGAGCTGCAATAATTACTCTAATACATAACACAGCCAACACTTCTATATTCACACAATATACTGCATGGTGAATATAGAAGTGGTGCTTACTAAACAGCACCTCCTACTGCATTCCACATCACCGCTGGTCACACTCATATCAGGCCCATAATGCTGTATACTATGCCATAGTGGTGCTTACTATATAACACCAGGTGCTGTGCAGTGGTCAAAACACACTAACTGGTCCCATGCTGTTGTTGAACTAAAGGCCTATACACACGATGAGATTCGGTCTATGCTAATAGGTTTAAAAAGGTTACATAAAAGCTACTTTATGTATTTATTCATTAAAGTTTTTAAGTTGTATTTTACAACAATACAATGATATGATATATAATGTATCGTATAATCATTACATAATGTTGATGGCATTGAATTGTCTCTGCCTTGACTAGTGGCAGCAGCTTCAGCACTAGGTGGAAGTGGATCTTGATCTTTCCCTATTTTACCCTCCACCTTTTTGTTCTCCATTTTTTAATGTGTGGAATTATATGCCAGTAATATATCTGGAATTAGACGGTGGTAATGTCTGGAATTAGATACCACTAGATAGATACCAGATATCACTGCATACCCTCCAACATTTTACACACAAAAATTGGTACAAATTAGGAAAAGGGGCGTGGTCACGGGTAAAGGGGGCGTGGTCACGCCCCTTTTCCTATACTTTCAATGGAAGTTTGGAGAGCCAAAAATAGGTACAGACCATGAAAAAAAGGTACTGTACCTATTAAAAAGGTACAGTTGGAGGGTATGTCACTGTGACTGGAATGATGACATATGCACAGTGACAGGACACTACCACAGCACCCTACAGCAGCCATATGCGGCACAAGACACTGGAGTATTAGTAATGTACTGTAGTATACTGAGCACCACAAGACAATGAGCAGTGATACGGAGCACTGATGAGATTACTAGAACTGACACTGAGCAGCCAGATGCAGCACTGGACTATTAGTAATGTTCTGTAGTATACTGAGCACCACAATGCAGCACAAGACAATGAGCAGTGATACTGAGCACTGATGAGGATACTAGAACTGACACTGAGCAGCAAGATGCAGCACTGGACTATTAGTAATGTACTCTAGTATACTGAGCACCACAATGCAGCACAAGACAATGAGCAGTGATACTGAGCACTGATGAGGATACTACTGAGAACTGACACTGAGCAGGAGAGACACACTACAATTTCATCTTGCGCCTCTTTTTTTATTTATCTTTGCATCATGTGCTGTTTGGGGCTATTTTTTTAAGTGCCATCCTGTCTGACACTGCAGTGCCACTCCTAGATGGGCCAGGTGTTTGTGCTGCCCACTTGGGTCGCTTAGCTTAGTCATCCAGGGACCTTGGTGCAAATTTTAGGACTAAAAATAATATTGGGAGGTGTGAGGTGTTCAGAATAGACTGGAAAGGAGTAGAAATTATGGTTATTGAGCTTAATACTATAGGATCAAAATGACCCCCAAATTCTATGATTTTAGCTGTTTGAGGTTTTAAAAAAAAATCACCCAAATCCAAAACACGAAAGGGTGGTTTTGCCAAAACGCGTCCGCATCCAAAACACAACTGCGGATCCGAAACCAAAACCAAAACATGAAACACGAAAAATGCCCGCTGCACATCTCTAGTTAGGGGAGAAGCATGTAGCCTTGTAGACTATGCACAGCTATATCTAGAAAAATATACGATCTAATCTTTAACCAACCAATGCAAGAAAGTATTTAATGTGAAAATACGAAACACTAGACTAATTGGAGGTGCGCCCTAAAGCAAATTACAATGTTAGGATTAGGGGGTTCGGAAAGACCTCTAGTGTATACACTACTATATACATTTTAAGATAGGAAGGTACAAATTACATATTCACATTGCATCTATGGGCTGGATTCAAATGTCCCTTTCCTCCCTCAATCGTGCCCGTCAGCAGCTATTCTAATGTTGCTGCCAACGGGTGCGACATGTTTATTTCAGCTCGCTACCCCCAGGGGAAACAAGCTGAAATGTGTGCAAAGAGACCCATTTGGGCAACCAAACGGTGTCTTTTCACGATCGCGCCCATTACTTTATTCAGGTTTAGGTGCTTTGTGCACCTAAACCAGAGTGTAATGGGCGCAATAATTGAGGGCATTTGAATTTCCCTTATATGTGTGTGTGTGATATACACACAGACACACATACTGTATTTCTTTATATAATGGACACCTCAGTTTCTATTCATTCATGTCCTGCCCCCTACTCTGTCAGACCCCTTCCCCTCTACTTTTCTGACCCCAAACGCCACTCATTCTTGTTGAGTGCTGGTGGGCCCATTCAGAATTTTGCTATGGGGCCCACAAAGGTCTAGTTACGCCACTGGGCAGGGTTATAGAGGAGGCGGTGCAAGGCATCCTGGGAACAGTCAAAGCTTTAGCCTGTTGGTGCCTTGGATCAACATCCAACTCTACACCCCGATGTTAGTGTAGTGCCTTTTGGGGTTAAGGTTTTACAGAAAGTTACAGGTTTTTTTAATTTAGTAAAATATGCCCCATTTTAAAGATAGGGCATTTAAATTTGTTGCACCTGTGCAGTACATAGCAGCCTGCAGGGCATGTACAGTGGCTTCATTTGGGTGCACATACATTGCCGGCTCCTGGTCGCAAACTGAAATTATTGTGTGTAAGTGGAATTAGCGGTGTTTATGTCATACAGGGGGGTGGGGGAGGTTTGTGGTTGGCGGGGGGCACGCTGTGCGATTATTATCCTGCATCTATACATACATGCGCTAACACCTGGACATACACTGATGTACCCACACCTAATATCCATACATACACGCCCTGACACCTGGACATACACCAACATTCCCACACCTGCATCTATACATACACATGCTGACACCTGGACATACACCAACATACAAGCACCTGCATCTATATATACACGCGCTGACAAATGGACATACACCGACGTACCCACACTTGCATCTATACATACATGCACTGACATCTGGACATACAAGCACCTGCATCTATACATACACGCGCTGACACCTGAACCTACACTGACGTTCCCACACCTGCATCTATACATACACATTCTGACACCTGGACATACACAGACGTACCCACACCTGCATCTATACATACACGCGTTGACACCTGGACGTACACTGACGTACACACACCTACATCTATATATGCATGGATGCAAATGTGGTTACGTCTGTATACGTCCAGTTGTTAGCATGTGTATGTATAGATGTTAGGTGTGGGTACATCAGTGTATGTCCAGGTGTCAGCACATGTATGTATAGATTCACATGTGGGTACGTTGGTGTACGTTTAGGGGTCAGCGTGTTTATGTATAGATGTTGGTGTGTGTATGTCAGTGTACGTACAGATATAGGTGTGTGTATGTATGTATGTATGTATGTATGTATGTATGTATATATTGTAACACTGTAGGGGTGCAAGGTGCCTTTTCCTGGGGAATATGGCAGCACGCAGCAGCTGAGGAACAACACAAGTCCAGTTTCTGGTACAACTGACCCCGGCCAGTTTTATTGAAACAGAAAATAAAACAAACCCCAAAATAAAAATACCTTGCCTGTCCGGCACTAACTAAACATAAGACGTTCCTAACTGTCACTAAACAAAACACAGAGTTCTTCAGTACATACTGTATAGCTTACTTGCATCAGAAAGCGTGTCTCTCACACACAGATCCTGCAGCCTTCCCAGGCAGTCTGCCCATACTAATCAGGTTAGAAGCACTATATCACTCTTACACAGCTGAAACCCTGATTAGCCCTCTGTGAGGCCAAAGACCCGAACTGGGCCCAATGTCTAGAACTCGCCTTATCTCTCTCTTAGAGCCTTTACCCAGCTTTTACAGCAAACTGAAAAGGTTCAGACAAAACAAAAAGCATTTTTCCTAGAAGTTAACATTTTCTAAAACATGTAAGACAAGAACCTGGGACAAATATACCTGCCCTCAAACACTATCCCAGTGTTCTTGTCACATATCCCCCTCCCCTGTTTCGACCTAGGGGCCGGAACACTTGTAGCCCCCAAACAGAAGATGCGAGACAATGCATCTGCGTTGGCCAATTGTGTTCCCGGTCTATGTTCGACAGTAAACTTAAAGTCCTGCAACGCTAGAAACCATCTAGTTACACGAGCATTCTTGCCTCTATTTACATACATCCATTTTAAAGGGGCATGGTCTGTCACTAGTCTGAATTGTCTACCCAAGAGGTAATATCTCAAGGTATCTAGTGCCCACTTAATGGCCAAAGCCTCCTTTTCCACAATGGCATACCTTTTTTCATGCTCATTGAGTTTCCTACTCAAATAAATGATAGGGTGTTCGTCCCCATCTCTGGTTTGGGACAGCACAGCACCTATCCCTACCTCTGAGGCATCTGTCTGTACCACAAATTCTTTTGAAAAATCTGGTGTTATCAACACCGGTTGTGAACACAAAGCCACTTTTAACGCTTGGAACGCCTTTTCTGCATCAGGGTTCCATTTCACCACATTTGACTGCTTCCCTTTGGTAAGGTCTGACAACGGCACCGCTGTGGTCGCAAAATTAGGAATAAACCGTCTATAGTACCCAGTAATTCCCAAAAAAGCCCTTACCTGTTTTTTATTCACTGGACGAGGCCAGTTTTGAATAGCATCAACTTTATTCAATTGGGGCCTAATCAGACCTCTGCCTATGGTGAAGCCCAAGTATTTGACCTCCTCCATTGCGAGGCAGCACTTCTTTGGGTTAGCAGTTAACCCTGCCTCTCTGATTGAGTCCAGTACTGCTTGTACTTTAACCAAATGTGACCCCCAGTCTGTACTGTGAATTACCACATCATCCAAATAGGCAGCTGCATATTTTCTATGGGGCCTCAAAATTTTATCCATCGCCCGTTGAAAGGTTGCTGGAGCCCCATGCAACCCAAAGGGTAACATCTTATACTGGTACAGCCCCTCCGGAACCGAAAAGGCTGTTTTTTCTTTGGCGCTATCAGATAAAGGTATTTGCCAGTAACCTTTGGTCAGGTCCAATGTGGTGAGAAACCTGGCTGTTCCCAGCCTTTCTACAAGCTCATCCACACGGGGCATGGGGTATGCGTCAAACTTGGACACCTCATTTAACTTACGAAAGTCATTACAGAAGCGTATGCTACCGTCGGGCTTCGGGATGAGCACTATGGGACTGGACCACTCACTGTTAGACTCCTCTATGACTCCAAGTTCTAACATGGTTTTAACTTCCTTAGAAATAGCTTCTCGCTGAGCTTCAGGAATCCTATATGGCTTTAAATGAACCCTGACCCCTGGTTCTGTGACAATGTCATGTTTTATTATGGTTGTTCGGCCAGGCAGCTCTGAAAATACCTCCCTATTTTGGATGAGAAATTCTTTAACCTGATTGTCTGATCAGCTGATAATGTCTCTGACACCTTCACTGCGGGAAGCAACCGGGGTGAAGACACCGAAGGGCAAGGCTCCGCTGACAGAGACAACCTATCTTTCCAGGGTTTGATTAAGTTAACATGGTAGATCTGTTCGGGTTTTCTCTTTCCCGGCTGGTATACTTTGTAATTAACCTCATTCATTTTTTCCCTAATCTCAAATGGACCCTGCCATTTAGCTAGGAATTTGCTTTCCACAGTGGGTACCAAAACAAGAACTCTATCTCCAGGAGCAATTTCCCGTATCTTGGCACTCCGGTTATAGACCCTCTGTTGAGCACTTTGGGCCTGTTCCATGTGCTCTCTGACAACAGGTACCACGGCTGCAATCCTATCCTGCATTTGTGTTACATGCTCAATAACGCTTCTATAAGGAGTGGGCTGTCCTTCCCACGTCTCTTTGGCAACATCCAACAGCCCTCTGGGGTGTCTACCATACAACAAATCAAATGGAGAAAACCCCGTAGAGGACTGAGGAACTTCTCTGATGGCCATTAACAAGTAGGGCAACAAACAATCCCAGTTTTTCCCATCTCTCTCAACAACCTTTTTTAACATACTTTTTAATGTTTTATTAAACCTTTCCACCAACCCGTCAGTTTGGGGATGGTAGATGGACGTCCTGAGGTGAGTGACCTTAAATAACTTGCACAATTCTTTCATGATCCTTGACATAAATGGAGTACCTTGGTCAGTCAAAATTTCTTTTGGTATTCCCACTCTACTAAATACCTGCACCAGCTCCCTAGCTATCGCCTTGGTTGTGATAGTGCGTAAAGGGACAGCCTCAGGATATCGAGTGGCATAGTCCATAATTACCAGGATATACTGATGGCCCCGAGCAGACTTTAACAAGGGCCCCACGAGATCCATGGCTATTCTGTCAAACGGGACCTCTATAATAGGCATGGGAACTAGTGGGCTCCTGAAATGGGGTCTAGGGGCATGATACTGGCATTCAGGACAGGAAGAACAATATTCAGACACTTCTTTATAAACCCCTGGCCAAAAGAACCTTTGTAAAACTCTTTCAGTGTTTTTTTCTGCCCCTAAATGTCCTGCGGTAACGTGACTATGAGCTAAATCTAGTACCGTTCTCCGATAAGGCTGGGGAACTACCAGCTGTTCCACCACATCCTCACCCCTTTTGACAATGTGGTACAAGAGCTCATTACAGATGGCCATGTGGGGATACGTAACCCTGTCACCTGGTACCACAGGTTCCCCATTAACAATCTTAACATTCTCTCTAGCCTTTATTAAGGTAGGATCCTTTAACTGTTCAGACGCAAACAGATCCTTCTTTACCTCCAGGTCAGGCACGCTTTCAGTTCTAACTACTATGTCTCTGTTCCCGGCAAGAGGGTCCTTACTGGACTCCCCATCTGTCACTTCCCCAGCCAAACTAGCAAAAGGCAAAGGGCCAGAAAGTTCCGAAGACCCACGTACATCCATAAAATCACCGGTATTATCAACTGGCTTTTTACTTCTCACATCTGTTGATAACCGTGATTCCCACAGTTTCCAAAAATGAGGAAAATCCCTCCCTATTATGGCCTCATGCACCAAGGTAGGGACCAGTCCCACTTTAACCATTGCTGACCCACAACAAGTTTCTATATTCACCTCAGCAGTGGCATAATGTTGGGTATCCCCATGTATGCAAGTTACCCCAATAGGTATTTGCTGGACCTTTAAGGGGTTCACTAACCCAGCTTTCACGAGGGTAACTAAACTTCCTGAATCTAGCAAGGCCTCTACCCGGTTACCTTCTAAGAACACATCACACATTTGTTTTTCCAGCTCAGGTGAAGGTACCACAGTACAGGCTAACCTAGCAAAGAAAGACATTCTGCGACATTCAAAGGCAGCATCACGTTGCATGGGTTCTTGCGTGACTGGGCAATTGGCAATAACATGACCTGGCATACCACACCTAAAACATTTAACCACACGATTATCAACCCATTTGGGCAGCATAGACCGTTCTAGCCCCATTGGCCTGTTTCCAGGGCCAGTGTTTACAGTCTCTCCAGCCTTGCGTTCTCTTAACCGCCCAGCAACGTTTTCCCACGGAACAGTCTTACCAGTCTTTACTGAAGGGCGCTGTCGAGGATCTATGGGTTGCTGGGTGGTCATCAGTAGTTCCTCTGCTGCCAAATACCTCTCTACCATGTCCACTAATTGGTCAGCAGTACCCGGGTTTCCATGGCTCACCCACTTGCGCAGGACCATGGGCAAAGATCTCAAGTAGCGGTCCATGACGACTCTTTCCACCATCTGGGGACCAGTTAATGTCTCTGGCTGTAGCCATTTTTTTGTTAGCTGAATAAGGTCGTGCATCTGGGAGCGCGGAGGCTTCTCCATGGCGTACAGCCAACGGTGCACCCGTTGTGCTCGTACTGACAGCGTGACTCCCAGGCGGGTCAGGATCTCAGTCTTTAGTTTATCATAATCCCGAGCCTCAGCAGGGCTTAAATCAAAGTAAGCTTTTTGGGGCTCACCTGACAGGAAAGGTGCCAGCAGACTGGCCCACTGTGCTTTCGGCCAGTTCTCACGCTCGGCAGTCCTTTCAAACGTGGTCAGATAGGCCTCCACATCATCAGCCTCTGTCATTTTCTGCAGGAAGTGACTGGCTCGTATAGAACTAGAGCTGGTTGGAGCACTGACGGCCACATCTCCAACCCGAGCTGCAAGTCTCTGCACCACTTCTGCTAAGGCCTCTCTATCCTGACGCTGTTGCCTGTAAAGTTCATCAACAACTGCCTGCTGTTGTCTCTTATTTTCCTCCATTGCCACCTGCTGCTGTCTGTTGGCCTCCTGCTGTAGTCTCCAATTTTCCTCCATTGCCACCTGCTGCTGTCGGTTGGCCTCCTGCTGAGCCGCTGTAGCTTGCAGCAAGGCTTTAAGCAGATCCTCCATGTCAACAGATTTTTCAGGCGGCTTTGCAGCTGCTTTCACCCAGGACATATATCAAACCCTCAGGGGTGAGTCTCAGTAACTTCACACTGGGCTGTATCTGCATAAACCACCGTTTTCTGCAGGCCTCACAAAGCTGCTGCTTTCACTTATGCGCAGAACGGCCTGCTCGCATTCTCCACCAAGTTGTAACACTGTAGGGGTGCAAGGTGCCTTTTCCTGGGGAATATGGCAGCACGCAGCAGCTGAGGAACAACACAAGTCCAGTTTCTGGTACAACTGACCCCGGCCGGCCAGTTTTATTGAAACAGAAAATAAAACAAACCCCAAAATAAAAATACCTTGCCTGTCCGGCACTAACTAAACATAAGACGTTCCTAACTGTCACTAAACAAAACACAGAGTTCTTCAGTACATACTGTATAGCTTACTTGCATCAGAAAGCGTGTCTCTCACACACAGATCCTGCAGCCTTCCCAGGCAGTCTGCCCATACTAATCAGGTTAGAAGCACTATATCACTCTTACACAGCTGAAACCCTGATTAGCCCTCTGTGAGGCCAAAGACCTGAACTGGGCCCAATGTCTAGAACTCGCCTTATCTCTCTCTCAGAGCCTTTACCCAGCTTTTACAGCAAACTGAAAAGGTTCAGACAAAACAAAAAGCATTTTTCCTAGAAGTTAACATTTTCTAAAACATGTAAGACAAGAACCTGGGACAAATATACCTGCCCTCAAACACTATCCCAGTGTTCTTGTCACAGTATGTATATGTATAGAGGAAGGTGTGATACATACATATAACACATACATGATAGATACATACATATATCACACACACGATAGATAGATAGATAGATAGATAGAACACATACATACAAGATAGATACATACATACATGATAGATACATATATACACACACATACGATAGATAGATAGATAGATAGATAGATATCACAAACATATATGATTCATACATATATCACACACACATACATGATACATACATGAGAAAGACCTGGGATGGTGATGAGGCCCGGGCCCCCTGCTGATGTTGCGTTGAGGAAGGCAGTGTTCCAGGGCGGATGCCAGTCGGGGAGAGCGCCGCGCAGCCCGGGAAAAATACTGCTGAGGAGCTACATCTGGAAGAGCCCCAGGGAGGGAGAGTGTCACATGCCCCATCCTGCGCGGCACACTCTGCAGGCCTGCACATGGGAAGGGAGGTCTCTGGCCACACATACTCACCCTGCTGCTGAAGCCCCGCTGCTGTCCCCATCAGCGCTCTCCAGCGGGGAGCGGGGCCAGGATGAACCTCAACCTGTGAGAACTATCTTCATGATCAAGAGATCTCATATGCAAGATAAGTATGTGTTGGGAAAGGGCTGGGGAGGGCGGCTGCTCGGGCACACCCTCGTCAAGTTAAGGAGATTTAACTGAGGAAGCACAAGGGAACTCTCGTCTGAGGACAACAACTGCAGGGAGACCACATCTTTTCAGATGAACATGGGAGGGCGGAAGGCTGCCTAATACTGAAGCACCCTCAGACATTAAACCATATGCAACAACTATTGCAAGCATTCCTGGGGGAAGGTCTGCAGCAGACGGATTTGCATTCGGTGATGTCATCCAAGCAGTGGGCCAAAGTTGGCTGGAACCCTCATCTGTATATGAAAAGAGAAAAGGGGCATGCGGGGCATGGCGGTCTTTTGCGGCGCTTGGATAACCCCAAGTTTGCATTAAACACCCCCACCCTCCTTCGGTGTGGGGCTCATGTTGGCCATGCCCAAGCCCCTGAAGCATTCAAGCTGATTTCTTGCAGCAGCTGGGCACTGTAACAGCTTCAGAGCTGCTCTACAAGACAAGTAAAAGGGTGTGGGCCCTGCAGCACCACCGGTAGTTTGCATACACACATATATAGGACAGCATCTCTTATATGCCCCAGGGTCAATAAAATAGTATCCTTGTCTAGGCTATCCATCCCCTCAGATAAGGCATTTGTCCATGCCGCTACAGCACTACACACCCAGGTCGACGCAATTGCCGGTCTGAGTAAGGTACCTGAATGTGTATAAATGGACTTCAGGGTAATCTCCTGTTTGCGGTCAGCACACTCTTTGAGGGTAGCCGTATCCTGGGACGGGAGGGCTACCTTCTTGGATAAGCGTGTTAATGCTTTGTCCACCCTAGGGGAGGATTCCCATCGTAACCTATCCGTTGATGGGAAAGGATACGCCATAAGAATCCTTTTGGAAATCTGCAGTCTTTTATCTGGAGATTTCCAAGCTTTTTCACATAACTCGTTCAGCTCGTGTGAGGGGGGAAAGGTTACCTCAGGCTTCTTTCCCTTGTACATATGTACCCTCTTGTCAGCGACAGGGGGTTACTCTGTGATGTGCAAAACATCTTTTATTGCCATAATCATAAATCGAATGGATTTTGCCAATTTTGGCTGTAACTTTGCATCATCGTAATCGACACTGGAGTCAGAATCCGTGTCGGTATCTGTGTCAACAAACTGGGATAGTGGGCGCTTATGAGACCCTGACAGTCCCTGCAACATAGGATCAGGCATGGGTTGAGACCCTGACTGTCCCAAAGCTTCTGCCTTGTCTAATCTTTTGTGCAATGAGTTTACACTAGCATTTAAAACATTCCACATATCCATCCAATCAGCTGTCGGCGGAGACACCACATTCATTTGCTCCCGCTCCTCTCTAATATAGCCTTCTTCCTCAGACATGTCGACACACGTGTACCGACACACCACACACACAGGGAATGCTTTTTCTGAAGACAGTTTCCCCACAAGGCCCTTTGGAGAGACAGAGAGGGAGTATGCCAGCACACACCCCAGCGCTATATAACCCAGGAATAAAACAGTAACTTAATGTTTGCCCAGTAGTGCTGCTGTATGTAATTTGCGAATTATGTGCCCCCCCCCCCCCTCTTTTCAACCCTCTTGTCTAACGTGGTATAAGCAGGGTAGAGTCCGGGGAGCTTCCTCTCAGCGGTGCTGTGGAGAAAAAATGGCGCTGGTGAGTGCTGAGGGAGAAGCCCCGTCCCCTCGGAGGCGGGCTTCTGTCCCGCTTAAACTGTAAAATTGGTGGGGGCTCATACATTTATACAGTGCCCAGCTGTATATATGTTATATTTTTGCGAAAGAGGTTTATATTGCTGCCCAGGGCGCCCCCCCTGCGCCCTGCACCCTTACAGTGACCGGAGTATGTGAGGTGTATGGGAGCAAAGGCACACAGCTGCAGTGCTGTGCGTTACCTCAGTGAAGATCATGAAGTCTTCTGCCGCCTCTGAAGTCTTCTTTTCTTCTCATACTCACCCGGCTTCTATCTTCCGGCTCTGCGAGGGGGACGGAGGCGCGGCTCTGGGACGGACGGCGAGGGTGAGATCCTGCGTACCAATCCCTCTGGAGCTAATGGTGTCCAGTAGCCTAAGAAGCAGGACCTTGCAACTCAGAGAGTAGGGCTGCTTCTCTCCCCTCAGTCCCTCGATGAGGGAGTCTGTTGCCAGCAGTGCTCCCTGAAAATTAAAAACCTAACAAAATACTTTCTGTCAGAAAGCTCAGGAGAGCTCCTGAAAAGCACCCAGTCTCCACTGGGCACAGTATCAAACTGAGGTCTGGAGGAGGGGCATAGAGGGAGGAGCCAGTGCACACCCAGAACTAAAGTCTTTCTTAAAGTGCCCATGTCTCCTGCGGAGCCCGTCTATCCCCATGGTCCTTACGGAGTCCCCAGCATCCTCTAGGACTTTAGAGAAAATAGGATTTTAATACCTACTGGTAAATCCTTTTCTCTTAGTCCGTAGAGGATGCTGGGCACCCGTCCCAGTGCGTACTGTGTCTGCAGTTATTAAATGGCCCTTAACTCCAGAACATTTATGTGGAGACAACTTTCCTGACTTGACCATCTTCCTTGGATGTTTTCCCCCTGTGTGACTGCTCCCCAGCCTCGGAGGGTTGCATCCGTGGTCCCTAGGATCCCGTCCTGGATCCCAAACCATCGCCCCTCTAGGTGGTGAGAACTGTGCAGCCACCAATGGAGTGAGATTCTGGTCTTGGAAGACAGGATTATCCTCCGGTGCATGTGTAGGTGGGATCCGGACCACTTGTCCAACAGGTCCCACTGGAACACTCTGGCATGGAGCCTGCCAAACTGAATGGCCTCGTAGGCCGCAACCATCTTCCCCAGCAACCGAATGCATTGATGGATTAACACTCTTGCTGGTTTCAGAATTTGTTTGACCAGACTCTGGATCTCCAGAGCCATTCCACTAGAAGAAAACCTCTTCTGTGTCCAGTATCACTCCCAAAAACAACAACCGCGTCATTAGGACCAACTGCGATTTTGGCAAGTTTTGGAGCCAACCATGTTGTTAAAGAACTGTCAGGGAGAGTAGATGTTTTGCACCAACTGGTACCGGGATCTCGCCTTTATCAGGAGATCATCCAAGTACGGGATAATTGTGACTCCTTGCTTGCGAAGGAGAACCATCATTTCCGCCATCACCCTGGTGAAAATCCTCGGAGCCGTGGACAGACCAAACGGCAACGTCTGAAATTGGTAATGACAATCCTGAATTGCAAACCTCAGGTAGCTTGATGCAGTGGCTAAATGGGAACATGTAAGTAGGCATCCTTTATGTCTACCAAAACCATGAAATCTCCTTTATCCCCCGGACTGGAGATCACTACCCTGAGAGATTCCATCTTGAAATTGAATTTCTTTAGGTAGAAATTAAGGGATTTCAGATTTAAGATTGGTCTGACTGAGCCGTCCGGCTTCGGGACCACGAAGAGGCTTGAATAAAAACCTTCTCCCTGCTGACTAAGGCTGATTTGAACAATCGGTGAGGGGGAACTTCTTGAAACCCCAGTTTGTACCCTTGGGACACTATTTGTAAAACCCACGAGTCCAGGTCCGAATGAATCCAGAACTGACTGAAGAGTTTTAGACGTGCCCCCCAGTGGCGGAACTAGCAAGCAGTGGGCCCATGTGCGACAAAATGGCTTGGGCCCCCCCCCCCCATCCCATCCCATCCAAGTCCACCCCCTCACCCCTGGAGAGGATCTGGTGAGGGGGGCCTGCTCAGGGAAGTGGATACCTAGCAACAGTGCCGTAACTAGACATTTTAGCAGTGTGTGCAAGAAACGGCATTGGAGCCCCACCCCTGCATGCAAAGCAGGGGCAGTGCACGCCGTAGGCGCGCGCAAAAAAACATAGTGGCGTGGCTTCATGGTTAAGGGGTGTGGCCACAAAATAATACCAATTCATAAAACGGTGCACAGTAGTCTCCATTATTCAAATTACGCCGCACAGTAGCACCACTACACCAGGTAGAGACCCTTTTACACCTTACGGCGGACAGATTCCTCTTTTTACACATTACAGCAGACAGCGTCCTCTTTTTACACATTACAGCAGACAGCGTCCCCTTTTTACACATTACGGCAGACAGCATCCCCCTTTTTTACACAACGGCAGACAGTGTGCCCTTGTTACACATAGCGGCAGACAGCGTACATTTTTTTCACATAACGGCAGACAGCCTGCCCTTGTTAAACATAGTGGCAGACAGCGTACACTTTTTACACATAACGGCAGACAGCCTGCCCTTGTTAAACATAGCGGCAGACAGCGTACACTTTTTTCACATAACAGCAGTCAGCCTGCCCTTGTTACACATAATGGCAGACATCGTACACTTTTTACACATTACAGCAGACAGCTTGCCCTTGTTACACATTACAGCAGACAGCTTGCCCTTGTTACACATTATGGCAGACAGCGTGCCCTTGTTACACATTACGGCAGACAGCATCCCCCTTGTTACACATTACGGCAGGCAGATTCCCCCTTGTTACACATTGCGGCAAGCAGATTCCCCCTTTTTACACATTGCGGCAGGCAGATTCCCCCTTTTTACACATTGCGGCAGGCAGTCCCCCTTTTTACACATAGCTGCAGGCAGATTCCCCCTTTTTACACATAGCGGCAGGCAGATTCCCCCTTTTTACACATTGCGGCAGGCAGTCCCCCTTTTTACACATAGCTGCAGGCAGATTCCCCCTTTTAACACATAGCTGCAGGCAGATTCCCCCCTTTTACACATAGCTGCAGGCAGATTCCCCCTTTTTACACATAGTGGCAGGCAGATTCCCCCTTTTTACACATAGCGGCAGGCAGATTCCCCCTTTTTACACATAGCGGCAGGCAGTCCCAACAAAGAAAGAAAGAGACGAAAGAAAGAAAGAAAGAAAGAAAGAAAGAAAGAAAGAAAGAAAGAAAGAAAGAAAGAAAGAAAGAAAGAAAGAAAGAGAAAAAAAGAAAGAAAGAAAGAAAGAAAGAAAGAAGAATTATACTTACCCTCTCCGCTGGCTCAGGCTCCTCGTGCAGCTTGACGATTCCCGGGCAGTAGAGAAGGAGGAGGAGGGAGGTGGAGGAGGGAGCCGCAGCAGCGCTGTGTTATTGGTGGAGGCGCTGCTGCTGCTGCCCCTCTGCTTCACTATAGGCTGTTCTCGGAAGACAGCCTATAGTGAAGCAGAGGGGCAGCAGCAGCGCCTCCACCAGTAACAAAGCGCTGCTGCGGCTCCTTCCTTCACCTCCCTCCTCCTCCTCCTCCCCCCCGTGCCGCTGCTCCTCTCATCTCCAAGCGACCCTCCTCCCTCTTCGTGTGTTACAGAGGTGGCAGCGTGTCTGGTGCTGCGGCTGCTGCCCGTAGTGCCCTGGCCTGATCTGTTCGTTACGACGGGCGGCGGGAGTCTCAGGACGCAGACCCGACGGGAGCGCTGGTGTGCGGCTGCGGCATGATACAATGAGTCATTGTGACTCATTGTAATGCCGGCGGCTGTGGGCCCTTGAGTGCGGCGGGGCCCCAGTGCAATGCACTGCCTGCCCTGCCAGTAGTTCCGCCCCTGGTGCCCCCCACTGGTGTGGGCTCCTGCAAGAGAGCCCCAGCGTCATGCAGTGGATTTGGCAGAAGCAGAGGACTCTGCTCCTGCGATCTTGAAGAGGCTTCTTGGAGTCAGCATCAGCATTCCCTTGGTGAATCCACAATGCCCTCCTATCCGAGACTGCCATGAAATTGGCCCGTGAGCACTTGTGCCCGGTGTAGGATTTTTAAATATGTGTA